>NW_007252169.1:0-11097 GCF_000164805.1 Carlito syrichta | reverse complement strand
AAAAAAAAAAAAAAAGTGCCTGCCCATAGAGAGTGCTATTTAACAAACAATTTAGTAAGATTCACTCAAACCTGTGCTTTATTCAAGCAGCACTAGTAATCTAAAGAATCACAGGAAAGGCTAGCCCTAAAATTCACCCTTTGTTACCTCACTGCCAAATGCCAAAGTGTCAACTATTCCCATTTTGAGATTCTGTCCCCAACATACACATGTACAATACAGAACAAACACAAAAACAAAGTTTCCCATCAAGTCATCGCTATGCCAAATGGCCCAGTGTCTTAGATGGAGGAAGAAAGGTTGGGCACTGATGGGCATGACATGCCCTCCTTACTTTTCTAGTTTCCATCTCTTTTTTTCATGTTCTTAGTCACCGCAGAGACTGGGAATCCATCCTCTGCCACTCTCAGTTTCTCTAGGCATGTTGTGAAATTTCTTATCGGGTATTCATTAAAAAATAAAAAGAAATCCCCTTAACAAGTCAATTTAGAGATCCTATGGTGTTCATTTGTTACAAGGGAATTTTTATGTGAAATAATGTTACAGGCCAAGGTTTCACTTTGCCTCCTGTTCTATATCCTGGTCTAGAGCTATTTTATTTTAAACAACACAAGGCATAGACTGAAATGTCCCAAGAGAATTTCAGAGCAATTTCTCATTTCCTGCCCCTATGAATTTATATTCTTAAAATAGAAAGTTTCTTCTGAAATCAGGTTAATATGAACATGAAATGATGGGGGAAAACGTTGAAAAGGATGAACATTAAACCTTTACAAAATCCATTTATAAGAGGCTGTATCTCATTCATGAGAACGAAAACAAGCCACTCACTGGCACTGGAACTATTTAACTTTCATTCACTCACTAATTCAAAAATATTTATTGAATGCCTTATATGTGCCAGAGGCTGCAGTCAGCATTGGCGTTTATAGTCAGGAAAGAAGGACAAATAAAAAAGACAAGTAGAACATAGGTCTGTGCTGTGGTAGAGGTGAGCCTAAAGAGTGGTTAGAGTTCAGACCCTGATGCCCCTAATCACTGAGCGATGATGATCAGGGAAGGCTTCCTGGAGGAGTATTCCAACACATGAGTCATTTTAAGGACTAGTTAGTAAGAGTTAGGAAGAGGAGGAAAGGACTTTGACCACAAAGAGGAGCTCATGTCTGAAATCAAAGAGGCCTAAAGATGAGGAGAGAAAACATGAGTAAAGCTTACAGGCAGTGAAATGGTAGACAAGGTTAGAGAGGAATGCCAACCCTGGACCAGGAAAAGCTTTGGTAACTATGCTAAGAGATTTCATTCCTACTGTGCTAAGAGATTTCATTCCTACCCTAAGAGCTGTCAAAAACCATTAATGGATTTCAAATAAGGGAATGATGTGTCCAGATGTGTGTTTCAGTAGGACAACCTAGTAGCAATGTGAATGGTAGAGCAAAGGACACAAGGCAGGGGAAACAGGACCAGTTAAGAAGCTACTGCCATATTCCAGTGGAAAGTGATAAAGGCCAGAAGAGACACAGTGGTCAGGTGAGTAGAGAGGAAGGCACAGAACATAGAGTCATTTAGAAGAAAGACTCCAGAAGCCTGTGTTCTAGTTACCTCCTATTCACTCCAGAGGGGAAGGGAAGAGTTTCATCTTGGAGTTATAGGGAGAGCCAAACACACAACACTGAACAGTTGAGACTCACAGCAGTTTATTAATCACAGTCAGGTGAGAAAGACACTGCATACCACACAGGGCCAGGTAAGGTGGCCCTAGGGAACAGGTGGTACCAGCAGGAGCTATGGGAGGAGAGTTTTATAACATCAAGAGAGTGAAGTGCCCCATGGTTTCCATGAGAGGATGAGATTGGCTTGTTTGAATAATTCCATGGCCTGGCAGGAAACTGAAACCCACTACCCACTGATAAGCAGGAATTGTGCCTGGTCCCTAGTTACAGGCTGTGTTTAGCTAGGGGACCTTATTTGCTGGGGCGGACTGGGGTGGGGAACTTGTGACTAGATCATTCACTCAAGGCTCATCTGATTAAAGCGGATGTCAAGGCAGTTCATATTACTGTCTTCATTTTTACACTCAATCTCTTCTACTCAGTCAACACATGAGCATATCCTCAAAACATGCACCGTCTGAGTCCCTTATCTTAAGAAAGGGCACCACCACCAGCCATTCCCCAAACCAGAAACCCCAGTAACAGTACTGAAAGACATGGAAGGCAAGTATGGGAAAGTAATACAGATGTTTCTGGGGTTTCTGGTTTGGGGAATGGCTGGTGATAGTGCCCTTTCTTAAGATAAGGGACTCAGAGGGTGCATGTTTTGAGGATATGCTCATGTGTTCACTTTGGGCACACTGAGTAGAAGAGATTGATTGTAAAAAGCCTGTGGGTTGAGTTGGAGATGCCTGATAAGTTATCAGGTATAGATGTCTGGAAGGTCAGAAAAGTTTCACCCTCTACCTTCTGGAAGTCTTCCTCTTTACAATCTCCTTGGTCAGTGGGTTTTTGCTGCGGCCCGCATGACTGCCTTGAGGGTCCCAAGAGAGAGCAACGAGAAGTTAAGACACAGACACAAAGACATAAAGAAAAGCTAGGGCCAGGTGGAACGCTTTCCTCTGATAGAGGAGAAATGACCCCAAACTAGCTCAGCGTGTTTATTTTATAATTAAGCACAAAGAAAGTTGGAAGGGATTCAAGGTCTATTAGGCATCCATAATGGAATTTTGTTGCTACCTAAAGGCGAGTTGTTTCGCAATTACCTTGTTGTGGCTAAGGCTTTATTTATGCTATGTGCAACTGCATGTGTGGGCATCTGAGACACTGTTTCACGTAGCAGGCTGCATCTCTCGCCTTAGGCTAGGGTGCAGAGTTACCAAGTGAGATCTTGCCTACAAGCTTGGGGCCATTAAGCGAGACCTTGCCTTCTCTTGGGGCCTTTACTCAAGGCCTGCTACAGTGACAGTGCTCATCTACTCCCCACATCACATCCACTCCCAACAGGTTTTAGTTTTGAGCCACTAAGTTTTAGCGTGTTTTGTAGCAAAAACTTACTGACACAGTGGGTCTTCTACAAGGATGCAGGCTGAAGATGAAAATGAGAGCCAATGTTTCCAGTGAAGAATGGAACTGGCCCTGGAGGGGCAATAATGGAGACTGGGCAGGTGGTAAGTTTAATTCTTTCCTTTCCATTTTTCAAAATACTTGGCTTATTGTCAAAGGTAGGAGCTCAGTGCTGGAAGGTAATATAGCCTAATGGCTAAAAGCTGAGAATATGGGGTCAAGAAGAGCTGCACTCAAATCTAGGTTCTGCTCCTTCCTTATGAGCTGTGTGACTTGGCACAAGTTACTTAACCTCCTGAGGTTTGTTTTTTCATCTGTAAAATGGGATAATGGTAATTAGGTTACCATAAGGATTAAATCAAGATGCTTGATGGTAAGCCTTAGCTTTAATTTGTCTCATTCTGCCGCTAACCTGATTCATGACACAGAGCAAATCCAGGCCCCTCTCTGATGACCTTGGTTCTCAATCTGTAAAACTGAGACGTTTCAATTAGAGGATCTCTAAGACCCATCAACCACCAGCATTCTGTGAAAGCAAAGGACAAATACTCTTCAGGATTTAAAACTTATAAGGCAAGAACATTCACTGAATTTTTTAAGGCTTGTAAATAAGAGTACTGCAGCTGTGCAGGAAATTTTCATTGTTTTCTTGATTTTTCTTTTTTTATTTTCCTTAAAAAAAATCAGAGAACTACTTGTCAGCACCAAGATAAAGCATATCGCATCTAAGTTATATCCTGCTGACAGTCTGTTTCATAGCATAGCTAAATATCATGCCTAGATTGCTTTCAGTTTTATATATTTGTATATATGTCTAAAAGAATGGTGGTATATATCAAGACTGAAGAGTGATTTTTCTTACTGTAACTACTGTAATATTGCACAGCAATCTTGCATAGCAGATGGACCACTGTGTAATGGTTTCACTGCTAAGCCCTGTTTGATAATTTATTGACTCTTCCTTGTTGGCTCAGCAGATGCCTCAAGTATTCAGAGACAACTAAGTCTATAATCTGAGTCTGAGGTTGTCTTTCCAGTTGTCCCAGCAAAGCAGATCGTCCTTCATATACACAATGTTTATGATTCTTTTCCCAGGCCTGTTCTCAACTCCCTGTCCATAAGGTGGGCCAGATTGTAACATCTTCCTTCCTTGGTTATTCATGAATAACATTAGAAAGCAGAAGCAATGCATGTGCTTTTTCATGTTCCTATTGGAAATAGGTCATGTGTTGGCTGGACTGAGGACAAGAAGACCAAGGGATTTGAGCTACATGGAATGGGTCTGAAAACTTTATTTTTTTAAAATCATTTTACATAGTTTCATTTAATAGAAAACAAATTTTCAAATTCTTACTTAATAAACAATGCTTAAAATGTTCATATATATTAACTTCAGAGTTATAATTTATGAGACTGCCTTGCATATGTTTCTTCTTCTTTTTATTCTTTTTTTTATTTTAAAGATGTGGGGTACAATTCAGATTTAGGTATACAAGTGGTCATCATACAGGTAAGGTTTGGGCCTCCCTTTGGTCCTCACTTTGCCTGGTTTGAGATCAGGTACCTTATTGAAGTTATGTTCCCCCCTCCCTCCCCTGGCAGTGTCCCACTACTGCCAACCCCTTTCTTACTGTATTATGGTAAATGTTCAGGGTGTGCTTAAGAATGAGAACACGTGGTACTCATTTTTTTGTTTCTGTTATACATCACCGAGTATGATAGACTCTGAATCCATCCAAGTTTCTGCAAAGTCCATAATTTGTTCTCCTTTATGGTTGCATAATATTCCATTGTGTATATGTACCACACTTTTTTTCCAGTCCAGTTTCAATGGCCAGCATGCTTGGTTCCATATTTTTGATATTGTACATAGTGCTGCAATAAACATGCATGTGCAGGTATCCTTTTAGTAGAATGATTTAAGTTTCTCCAGGTATATTCCCAGAAGGGGGATTGCTGGCTCATATGGAAGGTCAATTTCTAGTTCTTTTAGGAATTGCCACACTGTTTTCCATAGAGGTTGAACTAGTTTGCATTCCCACCAACAGTGTCAAAGTGTTCCCTTTTCTCCACATCCTCACCAACATCTGTTGTTTCTTTTTTTTTTAATTAATGATGGCCATTCTTACTGGAGTTAATGGTATCTCAATGTGGTTTTGATTTGCATTTCTCTGATGATTAGTGAGGTGGAGCATTTTTTCATGTGTTTGTTGGCTGCTTGTATGTCTTTTTCCTGCTTTTTAATGGAGCTGTTTGTTTTTTATTTCCTTTCAGCATGTTTGAGTTCCTGCTGTTTGTTTTTTATTTCCTTTCAGCATGTTTGAGTTCCTTTGTAGATCCTGGATGTTAGGTCTTTGTCAGATATGGAATTGGCAAATATTTTCCCACTTTGTGGACTGTCTCCTCACTCTCTTGATGGTTTCTTTTGCTTTGCAGAAACTTTTCAGTTTAATGAGGTCTCACTTGTCAATCTTATCTCTTATGGCATGGGTTTTTGGGGTTTTGATCAGAAATTGGTTGCCTATTCTGATTTTCATAAATGTGTCTCCTGCATTTTCTAGGACTCTTAATGTTTGAGGTTTTACATTTAGGTCTTGGATCCATTTGGAGTTGATTTTTGTGTATGGTGATAGGTAGGGGTCCTGTTTCAATCTTCAGCACGTGGTCAGTCAGTTTTTTCCCAGCACCATTTACTGAATAGGTTCTCCTCTCCCTATTGGTTGTTATTGGTGGCTTTGTCAAAGATGAGTTAGTTAAGAAATTGAGGTTTTGCTTACGGAATCGCTATCCTGTTCCATTGGTCTATGATCAGCATCATGCTGTTTAGTATCCATGTCTTTGTGGGTTTTGAGGAATTTTTTGGTGATGATATTTATTTTTATTTCACTGTGGTCTAGGAAGGTGCATGGCAATATTTCAATCTCGTGAAATTTGTTAATGCTTCATTTATAACTGAAGATGTTGATCTTGGAGTGTGTTCCATGTGGTGATGAGTAGAATGTATATTCTGTGGTTGTTGGGTGGAGTATTCTGTAGGTATCTACTAAGTTCATTTGGTCAAGCATCAAGTTGAGTTTCTAGATTTCTTTAGTGATTTTTTGCTTCAATGTTCTATCTTGGGTTTTTAGTTGGGTATTTAAATCACCAGCTATGACAGTGCTAGTGTCCATATCTTTTTTTAGTTGTCTTAGTAGCTGATTCATAAAAGCTGGTGCTTCTGTGTTAAGTGCATATATGTTTAGGATGGATATTTCTTATTGATGAATCAAACCTTTTATCATAATGCAGTGTCCTTCCTTATCATTTTTAATTTTTGATAGCTTAAATGTTGTTTTGTCTGATATTAAGATCATGACTCCTGCCTTCTTTTGTGATCTGTTTACCTGGAATTCGTTTTCCATCTGCTACCTTTGAGTCTGTTAGTGTACTTTGTGGTGAGATGAGTTTCCTGAAGACACAAATTTCTGGGTTATGTTTTTTTATCCAGTTTTCCATTTTATGTGTTTTCAGTGATGTATTTAGTCCATTCACATTCAGGGTGACTATTGAAATGTGAGAGTTTGCCCCGTCACAATGCTGATATAAGGCTATTTTGGTTTTCTTTAGCTTTTGTGTTCATATAGTGTGTGTTTTCATCTTTGCAGGTATGCTGTGTATTCTGTTGCTTCTGTGTTTGCTCATGATCTTGTGACGTATATGGTCTTTCTTTTGTTTAGTTTTTCTTCTGTGCACTGCACCTTTTAAAGAAACTCCTGTAGAGCTGGTCTTGAAGCAACATATTCTCTTAGGGACTAGATGTCTGGGAAGGATTTTAATTCTCCCTTGCTGATGAAGCTTAGTCTGGCTGGGTCGGAAATTCTTGGTTGAAATTGCTTATCTCTGAGAACATTAAAGATTGGGGTCCAATTTCTTTTGGTCTGTAGTGTTTCTGCAAATAAGTCTGCAGCAATTCTTGCTTGTCTCCCTTGATAGGTAATCTGACCTTTTTCTCTTGCTGCCTTTAGGATTTTTTTGTTATACCTACTTTGTGTAGGTGAACTACTATGTGTCTAGGGATTAGTCTTCTCATAAGATGTCTTGGAGGAGTTCTCTGAATCTCTTGAGCTTGTAACGTCATCTCTCTGGCCGTATGAAGGAAGTTTTCTTGAATGATCCCATGGAATGTTTGTTTCAGAGTACTTTCCATTTCTCTCTATTTCAGGTATTCTGATCAGACATAGGTTTGGTTTCTTGATAAAATCAAACATCTCTTGGAGAGTTTCTTCTTTCTTTTAAGTTTTTTCTCTCTATTTTTAATAGATTGAGTTAATTCCATATTTTGGTCTTCCAACTCTGAGATTCTTTCTTATGCTTAGTCAAGTCTGCTTCCCATGCCTGTCAGTTTGTCATTTATTTCTTGGATGGGGTTCTTTATTTCTGTTACTTCTAAGTACTCTTTCTTGAGGTTTCCCAGTCCTGTTGCAATTTCATTTAGTTTTGGCTCTTGCATTTCTTGATTTTTATTCATTCCATCCAACTATTCTCTGATCTCCATTAGTACCTTCTGGATACTGTTGTTCTTGGAGGTAGCCATTGTTTTTGCCCCAGTAGCTGTTCTTTCTGGCACTGACTCTTTGCTGGGTCTCTGTTTACCAGCAGTTCTTCATTGGGTTTTCTTCATTTGTAGCAGTTCTCCTATCTTTCTCTTTAATTTGGTTACTCAGTGGAAAATGGAGAAGTAGTCACTTCTGATATTTGCTCTATCCTTCTCCTTCCTTAAACTGGGGCTCCAGGTTTGTTCAATTATGAATTGGGGCTGGGGGTGGCATTGTGCTGTCTCTTTACAAATTTGAGCACTTACTAGGGGATGAGGGGGGCTGCAAGGATCAGGACCTATTGGCAAGTCATAATGTTTGCTATCTGGTGAATGGGCCAGCTGGGACTCACACTCCATCTCTGCACAATATGACCTTACAGTGGTTATGCTTGCATAGCCCCTGAGTCCAAGACAGGGTATAAGAGTGAAAAGAGAAAGAAGAAGGAGGGGAAAAGGGGAAAGTAGAAGGAAGGAAAAGTAGGAAGAAAGATAGGAAAAGAAAGGAAAAAACATAGAAAAAACAAAGAAAGAAATAGAAGAAGGAAAGAAAAAGAGAAAACCAACCAACAAACAAAGCAACCAAACAAGATAATCAAACAAACAAACCAATGCCAGCCTCCTTCTCAGTCAGTTCCACTGTCTGAGTCTATCACCCAGTAGATGGCTCTGAGTGAAAGGTGGATCATCTGGGGTTCTACATCTGCTGCTGTCCACCAGGGCTTGTGCAATGGGGGCAATGTTCTCTATGGTAGCAAAGAGCAACCCCAACGCAGGGCAGAGATCTGTGCCTGGTCTCAATATGCAGTTCTGCTGTTCTGCAGAGACTACCCTGTAGCATTTCTCTGCCCAGGCATTAGAGAGTTTGCTCAGTTTATTTGCTGGGAGCTATTGCCCCTTTCCCAGTAGTTACCAGTCTCTGGATCTTGGTCCCTGGTGACAGGGCTCTGGAGCCCCATCCAGGCTCAGGGTGGGCTCTCCCTACTGCTTCCTTGGGAGTCTGCCTCATGCTCCCTCCCTGCACTCCCTCTGCAGCCCTCAGTGCCAGTGTTCAGCTCACTCCAGAAGATTTTCCTGGGAAAAGTTTCCAAATTTTCTGCCACTAGGTCTCCTGCTCTGATTTCATGCATCTGTGTTTGGTCCAGTGTGGGGTAGAGCATCTGTCTCTCCAGTATTGTGCACTTGGATTATCCTCTTTAGGCAAGCGATGGTCAATTTCAGAGGGGTATGGAGATCACTTCTTGGTCTCAGGATGCAGGCAGGCAGTTCAGAATTTGGCAAGATAAAGCAGGTCTCTGCCCAGTCCCAGGACAGAAAAAAAAAGGTGGTACTCCATGTTTTTTTCCTCCTGCAGGACTCAGGTCCAAATTTCCTCCCCACGCTTTCTCCAAAGTCCCTAGTGCTCATGCCTGGCCTGTTGCCACAGGTGGTGGTATGGGCCAGGTGCCAGCTGAACTCTTCTTCCTTTTCCTGAGAGATGCCCTGGTGATGGTATATCTTTCTGCTCACAGTGGATACTGAATTAAGAGTAGCAGAAAATCGTAGCCATTTCTGCAGGGTTCCCAGGCCCATGATCCCACGTCTCCCCTCAGCTGGACATTCACTCACCTACTTACATACATAAACAAACACAGATTACTTTTTTTGTGCACTCACTCATGCAGAGACTCTCACACTCTGACTGAATCCAAAGCCACCTTGCCCCCAATTGGGTCAAAAAACTTTAAGTGAATGTATTAGTTATCTACTGTTGCATCTAAAAACTTTGCCACTTAAAACAATACACACTTATTATGTCACAGCTGCTGTGGGCCAGGAATTGGGTTTCATAATTTTCCATGAGATTTTAATCACAGTGTTTTCCATGTCTGGGTTCTCATCTGAAGGATTGACTGGGGAAGAAGCTACTGCCAAGATCACTCACAAGGTTGTTGGTAAAATTCAGTTCCTCAAAGGATTTTGAATTGAGAGTCTCAGTTTCTTCCTGGCTATTGGCCAGATGCTACCCTCATTTCATTGCCAGGTGGGCCTCACCAACAAAGAAGTTTACTTCATCAAAACCAACCAGGGAGGGAGTCTACAAGCAAAAGAAATTCATAAACTTTTGTAACCTAGTCACAGAAGTACCATCCCATTACTTTTGCCATACTCTCTTGGTTAGAAGCAAGTCAAGGGTAGAGAATTACAAGGTATGACTACCAAGAGACAGGATCATTGAGGGCCATTTTAGAGTCTGCCTTCCAAATCATGGGTCAAAACTGGGCTGTTATGCATGGTTAGATAGCAGAGATAACAAGAGGATGAGCAGTGCTTCACTCACCTTAGTCACAAGTTCTGAAGCAGTACTTTGGTCACCCTGGATAAGAAATGCCCTTTTGCAATTTATTGGTCCCATTTTGCATGAAAGCACTGCAGGTAATAAAAATAACTCTGAGGCAAAAAGCATATACCTAGGCAGATAAGCAGCTCCATAAATAGGCAAGGTAAGGGGTTTGATGAACTGGAAAGTTCATGTTCCAAATAAGGCAGTCAGTTTCTTTCTCCCCACCTCTCCATACCCTTGTGATCCCTCCTTAGTCACAATATTTTCCAAATAAATCAGCTGTGTGAGACAGACACAACTCAAGCCTCTAAATGTGACCCCTATTTTATAACTCGCAGCATCCACATTCCAGAGCCTTTCTTCGGAGAAGGGCAGGTGTCTCAGTCTCTGTGAGCTTGCTGTCACTGTCAATCCTCATCCTTGGAGAACCTGCCGTGGAATAATGAAACAGGGGCTTCCCTCACTGGAAAGTAGGTCTGAGATTGCAAACCCTGCTATCTCCCCTGAGGTCATTTTACCAACCTCACAAGTTCCCCTTGTGTTCCATTTCCTTGTGCTTTATTCATTTAGTATGAGATGACTGAGCACCTACTCTGTGCCAGGCACTGCACTAGGCATTGATATGATGATGTAAACAAAATTCTTGCTTTTAAGAAGGAATAAACTCATGCAAAAAAAATTACGTTTTCTTGGTGCATAATCTCAATCTGGCCTGAGCAGAGTTGGAGCAAAAAGAAGGGACAATGTCAGAAAAGAGTTAGGAAAGGAGGAGATGTTTGGTTTGAGCTAGGCCTTTATTTATTAGTTTATTTTTTTGAGTTGGAGTCTCACTCTGTCGCCCAGACTGGAGTGCAGTGGCCGCTCCCAGCCACCGCAGCCTCCACCTGCTGGGCTCCGGCGATCCTTCTGCCTCAGCCTTCCAAGTAGATGGAACTACAGGCGCATGCTACCACACCTGGCTAATTTTCTGATTTATTGTAGAGATGAGGTCTCACCAAGTTGCCCAGGCAGATCTCGAACCCATGGGCTCAGGCAATCCACTCACCTCAGCCTCCCAAGGCATGGGATTACAGGCTGAGCCATTGAGCCCGGCTGAGCTAAGCCTTGAAAGCACAAGTGGGTATCAGGTGAAAAGGAGGAGTATT
>NW_007252168.1:1870-7141 GCF_000164805.1 Carlito syrichta | reverse complement strand
TGATAACTAAGAAGTATCAGATTTATCTGAGTCTTTCTTGCAGAGTACAGCATTGTGGTTTAGGTAGAGAAAGTACTAGGTGATTCAATGGAAATAAACTTTTAAAAATACCAATTTTTTTAATATCAGGGGAATGTGATCTTATATTTTCTTCAAGAGTGTAGGAGAGACTTTTCTCTAAGGATGACATATCTGTAACATATAACCAGTATTAACTGGCAAAAATACAAAGGGTAACAAAATATTGTATACAATTTTTAAGAAAGGAAAAGGCTGTATTAAATTGTAATACTTTATTTTTCTCTAAAATTATTCAGATTCATAATGTTTTTTTTTATAAATAGCACTTAGGTACAGAGTTACTCAAAGTTTAGTTATCTAAGGATGACATACATCTAGAACCTCAACAAGTCTCAATTTCTGCAGAGTAAAACATTCACCATTTATGTGAGAATCATGCTAGCTGTCAAAGATGAAAGGAGAATTACACCATTAATTCTAAAGTATTAATGCAGAAAGAAGTTATCATTGAAGTATTATACACTTCGTTTAAAATCATTCCCTGCATAATGAACATTTGTATACCCATCCATGAATTGTAGTCATGATTAAAATTTTAAAAAATTAAAAATATAATAAAACAAAGTCAGCTGTCCATGTTTTACAGCTTTCATTAATTATTTAATTTATTTATTAATTTTATTTTTTATTGAGATCTTGGTTACATTCAGGGTGAGATGTACAAACATTGATCATGCAGTGACCTGGTTGATGAGTTATGCAGTTCACTACCTTAGCATTATTTATTCACTGCCAATCCTTCTCCTCCCTCTTGACAGTTTCCCACTACTGTCAATCACTTTTTTACAGCATCATAATTTTTCGAGGTCAGCTAATGAGTGATAACATATGGAACTCTGTTCTTTGTTTCTGTTATAAAACACTGAGAATGATTGACCCCAAATCCATCCAAGTTGCTGCATAATCCATATATGTGTCATTCTTTATGGCAAGATAATATTCCATTGAGTATATGTACCACATTTATTTTATCCAGTCCAGGTTCAAAGGGCAACATGATTGGTTCCATATTTTTTGCTACTGTGAATAGAGATGCAACAAACATATTTATGCAGGTATCTTTTTGCAAAATGATTTGTGTTCCTCCAGGTATATTCCTAAGAGTGAAATTACTTGGTCGTATGGAAGGTTAATTTTTAGTCCCTTAAGAAATGGTCACACTGTCTTCCCAAGAGTTTGCACTACTTTCCAGTCTTCCTGAAGTGAAAAGGCATTTCTTTTTTTCCACATCTTTGCAAGCATCTGTTGTTGTTTGTTTTATTAATGATTGCCATTCTTACAGGAGCTAGGAGGTATCTCAATGTGGTTTTGATTTGCATTTCTCTGAAGATGAGTAAGGTTGAGAACTTTTTCATGTGTCTGCTGGTTGCCCATATCTCTTCTTTTGAGAACTGTCTATGCATGTATTTTGCCCACTTTTTTAAGGGACTGTTTGTTTCCTTTAGGAGTGTTTTAGTTCCTTGTAGATACTAGATGTTAAACCTTTTCAGATATATATTTGGAGAATATATTTTCCCAATCTGTGGGCTCTCTCCCTGCTCTTTTGATGGTTTCTATTGTTTTGCAGAAGCTTGTTAATTTGATGACTTCCCACTTGTCTATCTTATTTCTTAAGGTATGAGCATTTAGGATTCTGAATACAAATTGGTCCTGGTTCCAATTTCCATAAAGGTGTTTTCTGTGTTTTCCAAGATTCCTATAGTTACAGGATTACCTTTAGGTCTTTCATTCCTTTAGAGTTAATGTGTTTGGTGATAGGTAGGGGTCCTGTTTCAATCATTTTCATGTGGTCTGTTTCCCCCCCCACAGGATTTACTGAATACTTTCTCCTTTTCCCAGTGTCTGTTGGAGGTTTTGTCAAAGATGAGTTGGTTGTGAAATTGAGACTTTGATTCCAGAATATCTATCCTGTTCCATTGGTCTATATGCCTGTTCTTGTACCAATACCAGACTGTTTTGTTTCCTGTAGCCTTCTAGTAAATTTTGAAGTATGGAAGTGTGATACCTCCTGCTTTGTTTCTCTTGCTAAGGTTTCTTTTGACTTTTCATGGCTGTTTATGTTTTTATATGGATTCTTTATTGTAATTTCCAGGTCTGAGAAGAATGATGTTGGTAACAAAATCTGTATTTAATTGAACGTTTAGATTGCCTAAAAGACTAATTTTGAAATTAAAAAGATGAAAGAAAAGTCAGGGAAACAATCATGTCAGTTTGTGAATTATGACATGAACCATAGGACTTTGACATCATAATGGGAGGATCCTTGACTACTGAGCATTCCTTAGGTTTCAAGGACTTGTGTGCTGTGCTCTGCCAAATGCTGTAGACCTGATGGATTTCAGTCCCATGAACTGAAGAAAACAAGGTGTTCACAGCAATCCAAAATCCTTTACAGGGCTAAGTGGCCGACAAGAATCCACTGAACAAGGTAGTTTTTTGTTTTGTTTTGTTTAAAGCAGGATTTATTGAGAGGACAGATTAGCCCCAACAGTGGGAGGGAACCTGAGGGGTTTGGCTACAGGTAGTCTTTTTATGGACAACTTTTAATCATCAAACAGACTGTTTAGTCAAGGAGTGTTCTGCTAGTTTTTTTGTAACCATATAAACTAATTCTTAATTTTAGACTGGTTTCCTGAAACACTACTCATGTTCGCAAGACTAAGTATTGCTGAGCTAGAGAAGACAGGCTTTGCATTTTCAGACGACTTGATTTTTCAAATTCATGGGAGACAATTTAGTGGGAGGTCTCAGAAAATATCTGCTCTATTTTTTAAGGTGCTTTTATGTTCTGTTCTATTTAGGTAATTGTGCTTCTTATGGCCACAGAGTCCTGTTGGGGCTTGCTTATAACACGACCAAATAATATTTTAGCACTTTCTTGTGTTTAGAAACTTTCTCATGTTTTTAGTATTATTTAACAGCCTTTGAGCAGTTTTTCTCTCAAGATTTGAATATTGCTTTAGCTAAGATCAAAGTCAATTTCCAGAATATTCAATTATCTAAATTTTAATGCTAATGGGGAGCCAAAGTAATTCCTTCTTTGTTAATCTCTCTGCTATTTTTAATACATATTTTGCTCCAAATTATCTATTTTTGTGTGTTACATTTATATGCTTGGTGACTTAAAAAATATCAGATTTATCTGAGTCTTTCTTGCAGAGTACAGCATTATGGTTTAGGTAGAAAAAGTGTTAGGTGATTGAATGGAAATACACTTTGAAAAATACATATTTTTTTAAACAACAGGGTAATGTGATCTTATACTTTCTTCAAGAGTGTAGAGAAGTCTTTTCTCTAAGGATGACATATTTGTAACACTTATCCAGAATTAAGTAGGAGAAAATACAGAGGGTACAAAAAATGTACAGAAATGTTCATCAGGGAAAAGGCTGTATTACATTGTAATACTTTATTATGCTCTAAAATTATTAAGATTTATTATACATTTTGTCTTCTAAATAGCACCTAAGTACACAATTGCTCAAAGTTTGGATATCTAAGGATGATATACATCTAAATCTCAACACGTTTCAATTTCTGCTGAATAAAGCATTCACCATTTATTGGAGAATCATGCTAGTTTTCAAAGATTAAAGCAGGAGACGGGGCAAGATGGCAACGGCATAGGTGAACTGGTGAGATTCTCTGAGCGTGAGTTCCCAAAAAGGCTATCACTTCGCTACCCCCATCCCCCAGCCCACCACCAACCGCACTGGGGTCAGGCCCGGGAACTTCAGTCCCACGCAAGGCCAGATATTGCGCCCCTCCCCCCACTGCTGCCGTTCTACTCGTGTGTGGAAGTCTCTGGTCCCAGCCCCCTCCAGATCCCTCCCCGGCTGCATTGTCTCCAGCCCGGGCACCCGGCATCAAGCCGCCGGTCACACAGGGAGGCTCTGGGCACCCGCCCCTCAGAGACGCCGGTTCCATTTCTGGCTGAAGTCCTCTGTAAGGTCCCAGCGCCACTCTCGCTGTTTAGAGCCTGCCCTTTGGAACTTTGGAGCTATGGAACTCCGGGTCCACCCTGGCTGAGGCACTCAGCGTGAGACTCCAAACCAGAGGACCCAGACAAGCGGAGAAAAACAGATCTGCTTAAACTGCCTAGCCATTCTCCAGGCAGAGACTTCCATTGCCCTGCCCACCTATCAACAAACTTTACCTCATTTCCTAAGGCCAGGTATTGCAGCATGCGGGGAAGTTTTGGTTCCCTGCTTCCTCCAGCTCTCTCCCTGGCCCGGCACCCGGCACCGCAGGTCGCACAGGGAGGCTCTGAGCACCCGCCCCTCAGAGACACCGGTTCCATTACTGGCTGAATACTCTGTAGGGTCCCAGTGCCACTCTCGTCATTTACAGCCTGCCTTTTGGAACTTTGGAGCTCTGGAACTCCAGGTCCACCCTGGCTGAGGCACTCAGCGTGAGACCCCAAGCCAGAGGACCCAGACAAGTGGAGAAAAACAGATCTGCTTAAACTGCCTTGCCATTCTCAAGGCAGAGACTTCCATTGCCCCGCCCACCTAGCAACAAACTTTACCTCAGCTCCTAAGGCAACAGTGTGAAACAGGAGACAGAGCCCCAGTCCTATGCTGCAATGAAAAACAAAAGGGAGAGGCTGGAATCGGAGATCACAGAAGTGACTCTAGTCTGATCGCTTATTTTGACTTATGATTTTATCATTGAAACTGTTGGTCTAGATTACGTTTGGTGTTTACCTTCTGACTTATACTGTTTCTTGATTTTTTTGGCCTGTCTCTGTTTAGCTATCAGTATTCTTTAGGGAATCTTTCTTACCTGTCTTTTTTTCACTTCTTCCCAGCCCTGTGTCTCTCTCTCACCTGATAGTTGGTATGTATATCTGTTTTCCCTCTTGCACTTCTCTCTTTCGCTTATTTTGACTTATGATTTTATCATTGTAACTGTTAGTTTAGATCACGTCTGTTGTTGACCTTCTGACCTACACTGTTTCTCGATTTTATTGACTTGTGTCTGTGTAGCTATCAGTACTCCTTAGGGAATCTTTCTTACGTGTCTTTCTTCACTTCTTCCTGATCCTGTGACTGTTTTTCACCTGATAGCTGGTATGTATATCTGTTATCCCTCTCACACTTCTCTCTTTCGCTCATTTTGACTTATGATTTTATCATTGTAACTGTTGGTTTAGATCACGTTTGTTGTTTACCTTCTGACTTACACTGT
>NW_007252168.1:0-1705 GCF_000164805.1 Carlito syrichta | reverse complement strand
AGGGGGAGGGAAGGGGTAAAGGGAGAAAAATCTACAGAAATGAAGAAAAACCAAAAGAAGAGTATGGGTCTCTCCCAGACGCCTGGGAGAGCAGACACTGAGAAAATTGACTTTGGAATACAAACAATGAAAAGTCGCCAGAATGAAGGGTCTCAAAATGCAAATGTAGATATCAAAACAATAATGGAGAGATTCAAAAGAATTGAGGAGACACAAGAAGAAACTAGGAAGGAGCTGATATCTGAGATAACAGTAATAAAGAATACTGTGAATGAAATAAATAACAAATTGATAAGCATGGAAAGCAGAATTACCCAAGCAGAAGAAAGAATCTCAGAGCTTGAGGACCAAAATATAGAAATAACCCAAACTCTTAAAAACACAGAAAATAAGCTAAAAAAGACAGGACAAAACCTTCAAGAGATGAGTGACTACCTCAAGAGGCCTAACCTAAGAATAATCGGACTCCCTGAGGCAGAAAGAGAAACAGAGACCACATTGGAACAAACTTTCCAGAGATCATTCAAGAAAATTTCCCTATCTAATCAGTGATACAAAAATTCAAACCAAGAGATTCAGAGAACCCCCGCAAGACAACAAACGAGAAGATCAACTCATAGACACATAATAATTCGCCTAAATAAAGTAGGCACAAAAGAAAAAATCCTAAAGGCAGCAAGAGAAAAAGGCCAGATCACCCACCATGGAAGACCAATCAGAATAGCAGCAGATTTATCTGCAGAAACCCTGCAGGCTAGGAGAGCTTGGAGCCCTATCTTCAAAGTCCTAAAGGATAAACAATTTCAACCAAGAATAACCTACCCAGCCAAGCTAAGCTTCATCAGTGAGGGAGAATTAAAATCTTTCCCAGATATCCAATCCCTAAGAACTTATGCAGCCACAAAACCATCTCTACATGAAACACTTAAGAAAGTACTAAACACAGAAGAAAAGGAAAAAAGAACAACGTTCTTCACAAGAGTACAGGGAAAAGAATAAAATATACACGAACCAACCCCAAAAGCAAAAGAAAAACAAAACAAAAACAAAGAAAAAGAAAAAAGAAAAAACCAAGTGGAAGAACAATAACTCAATAAGAACTCCATGATAGGGACGAACTCTCACATTTCAATAATTAGTCTGAATGTGAATGGACTAAACGCACCACTGAAAAGACATAGAATGACAAAATGGATAAAATAACACCAGGCAACAATATACTGCCTTCAAGAGACCCATCTCAATAGAAAGGACTTACACAGACTCAAAGTAAGAGGATGGGAAACAAATTTTCAGGCGAATGGAACACAAAAGAAAGGAGGAGTCGCGATCCTAATTTCAGACAAAATACCATTTAAGCTATCAAAAATTAAAAAAGATACAGAGGGCCACTACATAATGATAAAAGGTTCACTCCATCAACAAGAAATATCTATCCTAAACATATATGCACCCAACATAGGCGCACCAACATTCATAAAGCAACTTCTAGGAAAACTAAAGAAAGACATTGACTCTAACACCATAATAACTGGGGACTTTAATACACCACTCACAACCTTAGACAGATCATCAGGACAAAAAATCAGCAAGGAGATCCGGAACCTCAATGAGACTCTGGACCAAATGGACTTAATTGATACCTATAGAACACTCCATCCAAAGACCACAGAATACACATTCTACTCATCACCACATGGAAAAT
>NW_007252167.1:16129-39424 GCF_000164805.1 Carlito syrichta | reverse complement strand
CCTTGTATGGAAACAAACTTGAAAACCAGAAGGAAATGGAAGACTTTCTGACATCACACAACCTACCTAGGTTGGAACAAGAAGAAATTGAGACCCTAAATAAACCAATAACAATCAAGGAAATCGACCACGTAATAAGAAAACTTCCTACAAAAAAAAGCCCTGGTCCAGATGGCTTTCCAGCAGAATTCTACAAGACATTTAAGGAGGAGCTGATACCAATCCTACTGAAGGTATTCCAGGCGATTGAAAAAGATGGAACTCTCCCCAAATCATTTTACGAAGCCAACATCACATTGATACCCAAGCCAGGTAAAGATCCAACAAAGAAAGAGAACTACAGGCCAATATCTTTGATGAACATAGATGCTAAAATTCTCAACAAGATCCTAGCAAACCGGATTCAGCAATACATCTCAAAAATCATCCATCATGACCAAGTAGGCTTCATTCCTGGCATGCAAGGCTGGTTCAATATTCGTAAAACCATAAATGTAATTAAATACATCAACAGATGTCAAAACAAAAACCACATGATCATATCATTAGATGCAGAAAAAGCTTTTGATAAAATCCAGCACCCCTTCTTGATAAAAACCCTTGAACATCTAGGCATACGGGGAACATACCTCAAAATAGTAAAAGCCATCTACGAGAAACCCACAGCCAGCATACTCCTAAATGGACAAAAATTGGAACCAATTCCCCTGAAAACTGGAACTAGACAAGGATGCCCACTCTCTCCCCTCCTGTTCAACATAGTATTGGAAGTCCTGGCTAAAGCAATCAGAGAAGAGGAGGCAATCAGGGTATTCAAATAGGAAAAGAGGAAGTCAAGTTATCTCTCTATGCAGATGATATGATGGTGTACCTTGAAAACCCAAGAGAATCTGTCAAAGGCCTCCTTACATTGATAAAAGCCTTTGGCAAAGTTTCAGGATACAAAATAAATGTACAAAAGACAATCACATTTCTCTACACCAATAATAAACAAACAGAAACCCAAATAAAAAACACAGTTCCATTCACAATAGCCACAAAAAAAATGCAGCAGTACCTTGGCATCTTCCTAACCAGAGATGTGAAAGACCTTTACAATGAAAATTACAAAACACTGCTCAAAGAAATCAAAGCTGACATGAACAAGTGGAAAAATATCCCATGCTCATGGATCGGAAGAATCAACATTGTGAAGATGTCCATCTTACCTAAGGCAATCTACAAATTCAATGCAATACCCATTAAATTACCAACAACATTCTTTTCAGACCTAGAAAAAACAACACAGGAATTCATATGGAAACACAAACGTCCAAGAATAGCCAGAACAATCCTCAGCAAAAAAAACAAAGCAGGTGGTATCACAATACCAGATTTCAAACTTTACTATAAAGCTACAATCATCAAAACAGCTTGGTATTGGTACAGGAACAGGCATATAGATCAATGGAACAGAATTGAGATTCCAGAAGCAAAACCTCAATTTCTCAACCAACTCATCTTCGACAAAGCCCCCACCACCTACCAATGGGGAGAGGAGAACCTATTCAGTAAATGGTGCTGGGAAAATTGGCTGACCACATGCAGAAGATTGAAACAGGACCCCTATCTATCCCCATGCACAAAGGTTAACTCCAAATGGATCAGAGACCTAAATGTAAAACCTCAAACCATAAGAACCTTAGAAAAGGAAGGAAATACTCTCATGGAAATCGGAACTGGCATCCAATTCCTGTACAAAACCCGAAACCCACAGGACTTAAGAGAGAAGATAGACAAATGGGACCTTATTAAACTGACAAGCTTCTGCAAAGCCAAAGAAACCATCAAGAGAGCAGGGAGACAGCCTACAGACTGGGAAAAAGTATTTGCCAACTCTAGGTCTGACAAAGGCTTACATCCTGGATCTACAAGGAACTGAAGCATACTGAAAAGAAGAAAACAAACAACCCCATTATAAAATGGGCAAAAGACATGAACAGACACTTCACAAAAGAAGACATTCGAGCAGCCAACAAACACATGAAGAAATGCTCAACCTCACTAATCATCAGGGAGATGCAAATCAAAACCACACTGAGATACCACCTAACTCCAGTCAGAATGGCAATTATCAACAACTCAAAAAATAACAGCTGCTGGAGAGGGTGTGGTGAAAAGGGAACACTTCTACACTGTTGGTGGGAATGTAAACTAGTGCAACCTCTGTGGAAAGCAGTGTGGCAATTCCTAAAAGCTCTAAAAATTGACCTTCCATATGACCCTGCAATCCCCCTACTGGGAATATACCCTGAAGAACACAAATCACTCTATAAAAAAGATACCTGCACACGTATGTTTATCGCAGCATTGTTCACAATAGCAAGAACCTGGAAACAACCATGCTGCCCATCAAAAGAGGACTGGATTAAAAAAATGTGGTACATATACATGATGGAATACTACGCAGCCATAAAAAAGAACAAAATCATGAATTTCGCTGCAACCTGGATGGAACTAGAGTCTATAATACTGAGTGACCTCTCACAAAAACAAAAATCCGAATATCACATGTTCTCACTCATATAATGGTCCTTGAACATCCAATGCAATACTATGAGAAAATGACTGATGGTACTGGGAAACTATGGGGGGGAGGGGGATGGGATTAACAGTAGCAAATATCTGTCGGGGGATGGGAAAACACTTCTTATCTACAGGGTGCCTGAATGAAACGTCATTGTACACCTAACCCTTAACTGTACCCCACAAAACCATAATAAAAAATACTGATTAATGAAAAAAAAAGAATGTATATCACACAAACTATAATAAAATATAAAATACTCAAAAAAAAAAAAAGAAGAAATATGATGTTGTCATTAATTTGGAGGGGAAACTGAGAGAAGAGAGAATGGTGTGTGTGTTTGTGTGTGTGTGTGTGTGTGTGTGTGTGTGTGTGTGATAAACACCAGCCTATCAGACATCTTTATTAGATTATATTCTCAGGCATGAACAAACAGCCTGGAAGTTGGCCTTCAGTGCACTGATCATGCCTTTTTTTCTGTTCTCTGTAATGAAAAAACGCACCCATCACATAATGGTGCTTAACATAGATATTTGTTGAATGAATGAATGATCAAGCAGTAGGAAAGGAGAGTTGTATACCATAGTCAGCAATCATTGCATGGCATATACCATCTTTGTTTTGTTCCAAGATGCTGAATAAAATTTAGACCCTGTAATTGTATTAAAACTGGTAAAATAATAAGAAAAGACAATGAAGGAGAGAGAGAGAGAGAGATCGATTCTTGGGAGTAAGAGAATGATTTGACTATAGCCACAGTATGGGAGAGATCTAAAAATCTTGGTATGAAGTGGCTCCTGCCAACAAGGGCAAGGTTTTGTCTCTCCACGTATTCTGTGCCTTAGACACATTGCAATAGATTGTCTTCAATCTCTTCTTGCTGACAGTTTCTACTGGACTCCTCGCCACTAACTGATTCTCTTCCAACAAATACTTTTCTCATTACTAATCACTGCCAGAAAGACTGAGAGAACCAACACAGTTCTCATCCCATTTACTTTTTACATCTTCACGGCGTGTGCAGCAGATCCAATGGGCCTCGAGCGTTTGGTGGTTGGCCCTTCCCATTGAGGTGGTGACCATTGCTCCTCAGGTGTCACCAGTCCTGCTAAATGGCATCATCTTTCATGCAGATGTCCAGGGCAGGAACCTGAGTCCCATCTTCCCGTTTCCCTTCAGACCTAATCGGTCACCATGTGTTTTTAATTATTTGCCTCTTAAACATTTTTCTACTCTGCCTCTCCTCTTGATCTACTCTACCCTGCTGTCATGTAGTTCCCCCACCTCTCTTTGATCCATCTGGATTCCTGTCCTGTCCCCAGGAAGCCTTTCTCTCCATAGGGGTCAGAAAGGTGTACCCAAAAATCCAGATGGGGCTACAGCCTTTCCTTCCTTAAAAGCTGTGAAGTAGCCAGACCAGACAAGGTCCAAATTCCTCAGCTGTGTATAAGAAGTTTGCCTGTTTGATGCTTCCTGCACCATCTTATTTATTAATAGCATCCCCTTTCACTCTCAGAAATGTTCCAGCTTGGGGTAAGTTATATAGTCACCCCAAATACAAAGCCTCTCGGGATCTGATTTCTGCCCATGCCACCAGCTTTATCTGCTGCTCGTTACTTCCCGTGCTTCCTTCTCAGCCCAGAGAGGCTGTGGCAGATCTTCCAGACATGACACCCCAAAATTCCCATCTAGACAGGGCAGTGTCTAAAGGATGAAAACTGTTTTCTCTGTGTCTGCTTCTTAGAAACGGAACTATCTTTCCCAGAAGTTCACAGTAGACTGCCCCGTGTCTAACTGGCAAGGATTGAGACATACATCTGTTCCCGAATAAGTCACTGGCAGGCAGAATCACCACAACTGGCATTGTTAGATCATCTGGGGTAGAAGAGCTGTTGAGGAATAGGCAACAATTGAGACTGCAACAACAATTTCAATTGAGTTCAGTTTAGGGTCTGTTTATTCCACCATATGGCAAACTTGAGATCAGACACTGTGAGATGTGTTCACACCCTTAGCTCCATGCACAGTGCCTGGGACTAGTGAGTTTTGTTGCTATTGTTGCTGAACTTTTGGATGGAAGTAAGCAAGGTGGCATGATGTAGGGGGAAGAACAGGATTTTTGGAGTTAGACAGAAACAGACTTGATTCTCAGCTCAGGACTTGCTGCCTGTTCAGGATTTGGCCAGACTTCTGAAGTTAAAATGTCTATGCTACAGATTACTTGTTTGTAAAATCAAGCAAAGGCTACCTCTTGAGATCACATAATATATATAAAGTAGTTGAAATAGCCACACTTTCCCAGCTTTTTACCATTTTTGCTATTTTTGTTATTTACCCCTAATGCTGTTTATGAGGGATACTGTTACCACGTCTATGTGTGTGTTATGTGCATTTGTGAATATGCGAAGGCATGTAAGTGTATGTGGGAATACATATAAAATCATATAAGAGAATGGAAAACATTCTCTAAGAAAAATGCCATTCCTGCTATTGTCATCTGGAATTTATAAGATCTTTGCTAACTATGTGATAAAATGCCTATCTTAATCCAGTTTTTTAATCCGAGGAAAGTGCTTCTAAAGGGCTTTGTGGATTGTCGTTGTCCCTGGAGATGACTTTTTTTTTTGAGTTGGAGTCTCACTCTGTCGCCCAGACTGGAGTGCAGTGGCCGCTCCCGGCCACCGCAGCCTCGACCTGCTGGGCTCCAGCGATCCTTCCTCCTCAGTCTTCCGAGTAGCCAGAATTACAGGCATGCGCTACCATGCCCGACTGATTTTTTTTTATTTATTTATTGTGGAGATGAGGTCTCGCCGCCCAGGTGGGTCTCGAACCCTTGGGCTCAGGCAATCCACTCACCTCAGCCTCCCAAAGGTGTGGGATTACAGGCTGAGCCACCAAGCCCGGCTCTGGAGATGATTTTTAGATGATGTTTTCATGGCTATCCCATTTGGGAGAACTCAACATAATATAATTTTCTCCTTGACATTCACAGTGACATTAGCATATTTTAAAAGACTTAGAGATGTCCCATGGTAGAGAAATTTGTTTTCATTGTTTAACCCAGATTTCCCCAAACTTATTTTAACCCATAGTACTTTTTTTTCTATAGCAAGAATTCTTGGAATATCCTTTGGGAAATTAGTGGAATTACTAATTTCCTGGCCTTCAAGTTTACTTGCTTGGACTTGCCGGCTTCACCACTAGGGGGAAGCATTGTTTTACACAGGGTGAACAAACTTTCAATTCCAAACCAGCATTGGTGAGAAATTTGCTGAAAACAAGTGTGTTCATTTTCTGTCTGTTTTAAAGAAGTCACTTCACACCTTTGTACTGGAGTTGAACTGGCTAACCCTTAAAACTACCAACTGCAATCTCCTATGGAAGAACTCCAATATGACTAGTATGAACAAGATGGTTATTTCTGTTACTAAACAGAGTTTTGTTTATTTTTTAGTAATATTTAGGAGTACATGGTAAGGTGAGGGTGAGCTGTAATCTCCCACCTAGGGATTCTGGTTACTCAGAGCCAGTGTACCCCCTCCTGAGTGTGAATGATTTTCTATCTCTGGAAGTTTGGTTATGAGGTAGTAGGAAAGTAGGTATATGTTTTCTGTAATGAAATAATCTCTTTTGGGAATCAGTTGTTATGAGAAAAAGTTTCTCATCTTGTTGGTGCTTGAATAATTAGGGAAGAGTCTTGATTTTAGAATTGAGGCCCCTGTTGAGTTTTTAATATGAGGGCTTTCCTTCTGCTACAGTGATTAACGTATTAAGGGGGAGCAAAGCTCAGATCTGTCAGCTTTTTTTTTTTTTGGTTTATAAAAAGTCCCACTGGTTTGGTAAGGGGTGGGATTAGAACTGTGAGATAATATGTTCTTGAATGCTTAATGATTCCCAGAGTAGACCTATCATGCTGATCTTTTTTGTCCAGACTAAATTCTTTTCCTACATACTATGTCAAATTTCTTCCTTTTCTGTCCACATTCTATTAATTTCATTTCTCTTTGATTTTAGGACTCACGTTATACTCAGTATTGCTTTTATTTTCAAATGGGCCTGGATAAAAGTACTGCTGAAATGTTCTGCTAAAATATGCTGGGACTTGGAAGAGGTATTGGGGTCGCCAATTCACCTTTAGTTCCCTGAAACATGGTCCCGTCCCTCTGGCATTCTGAGAGCTGCTGCCTTCTTGGTGGGAGCATTGGTAGTGAACCTGAGGGCACCTTTCTTTCATAGCCAGTTTTGAAAAAAGCGTTGTGGGTCTAAGTGTTTGTGTGACTCCCTAAGGAAAAAGAGGGGAAAATTCTTTGAGAAAAAACATCATCCAAATATGAATTGTTACACATATTCTGAAAAATTATATCTATTTTTAAATTTAATAATATCAAGTTAACTAATGGAATCATTAATTATTGTGGGCCCTGCCCCCTTTGCTGGCACTTGAGGGGAAGCAAAGAGGGAAGGAGACTGAGGATAACTCTGTGGCTAAGGTAGGCACTCACTCAGGCTCGGTGGTTCTGACCACAGCATAAGATGCGTCCATCACTTGATTCAGCAGTCCCAGCTTTCGTCTTTGGTTTTGAGCTCCTTGGTCTACGCCCTTGGTCTCATTCCTTTGATCTCGATATGAACAAACAGCCCTCAGCAAGAATAATCACAGCTGTTCTAGTAGTAATCTCCGTGTTTGAATAACATTGTGTATGCAGTTTGCCTGCAATTTCTCTTTATCACACATTTTTGAACTAATATTTTATTACTAACAATTTTGAGTTGGGAGTGTTCATGCTAATATTTGGTTTGACTCCTACCAAAGTGTGTTGTGTGTTTGGAGTCTTTGTGTGTACATCTGTGTGTTCCTTTTCACCAGGAAGTTTTCCTCATTGACCAGATTCGTGGAACAACGTTAATGGAATTAAACTTGAGTGGTTCAAAAGAATGGACCTAATTACAGTAAATTTCACTTGCAATTTCTAACTGATTGATGTCTACCATTAGGACACATGGCAGCACCACATTCACAAGAGGGGTAGAAGACGGGAAAGTTAAGGTATAGTTTGTACTATGCCTAACTAGGTAAAACATTTTTTCCTGTACATCTCAAGGGGGACACACATACCTAAGTCACATGTGAGTTGAGGGCCACTTAATAAGGACCTGTGTTCCTTGAAAGTCAATGTGACTGAGCACAATGTCTCTCTATGTAGCACAATGCCTCTTTAAACCTCACCTTGGTGAGATATAAACATAACATGGTTTCTTTTCCCCTCAATTAACCAACTTGGCTAAACAGTATCTCAGTCTGATCCCGTAATTTCCAAGCACTTTGGTTTTAAAAGTTTTGTTGCTGGTATATAGTCATTTAATCACAGTTAGGTATTATTACTTATGGTTTATGTCCTGTTTAAAGTCTCCCTTCCCCAACCAGTGGAGTTTCTGTTCTCCATAGCTACCTCTGGCAGAAGAGAGGGGCCTGGCTGCCCACTCTCTTTCCTGTCCTGAGTGCCCAAATGCCTACCCCAGTGGGTGTGGGTGGAGGTGAGGGAAGCAGTTGGTTCCTGCAGCAGTACACGTACCCTGTATTCCCTTTCTCAGCAGTGGTTTCTTCCTACTCTGGCTGTCACTGGTGATGTTGGGATGCTGACTTCTGTTTGGACTGATTGGTTCAAGCTTTTGTCTTCAAACTGTGGTGTAATGGAGGAGTGTGACCAAGAAAGTTGAGTAAACTGGGGATCAAATTCTGCTCTGTCATTTATTAGCAAGTAGCCACTCCTCTACCCTCAATTTTGTTACCAGTAAACTGGGTATAAAAACTATTTTGCGGAGTTGTTGTGAGCATTAACTGGGATGTTGCATGGAGAGCATCAGGACGGCACTGAGAATTGGGAGCGATCATGAGGTATTATTTTCAAACACATGGAATCTTAAGTGTGAATTAAGTGTTATTAAATTAATTCATTTTAATTAACTATAAATTAAATGTGAATTAATCTTCATTTCAGAACATTTGTAATATTAGTAGGTTAGGGTCCCTTATAATTTCTGATCTAAATAATCTTCTTTCTTCCAAATTTTCCAGGCTGGGTTGATGCCTGCCTGATATTAAAGAGGCCCAGAAGTTTACTCTTCTGGAATTCCACTTTGCTACAGGATTGCAGGTTTGAATGTACTCACCAGTAGATGCCTGGTTTCTCTAAGATCTTGGATGGACAGGAGCAAGCTGGTTTCCCTTATGGAGTCAGTATAAATAATAATCAAATGATAAAAAGCATGATGATTTTATTCTCCACTTCATTAAGTGGACAACAGGTTTAAAATGCATGAAGAGTGAGCTATTGTCTTCTGATGGCTTGTAATACTGCTTGTTTTTAGTGTGATGTTTGGAACAGTGCGACAGAAAGCAATCCTCCTAGATTGATTCACTTACAGAGCAGCCCAAGCCACAGAGGCCTACCCGAAACAATAACTTTTTAAAGATGTTACAGCTCTCATTTCACAGTGGGGTAGTTCTCGATAGAGTCTGATGTGAATTTGATGGAATATTGGGAGATGATTAAAAGTTTCTGAAATCCTTTGATTCTAGAATACATGAAAAGAAAGCAATGGTTCCTTATTCTTTTATTAGGATTCTTCAAGTTTGATGTGAGGAGGTTGAAAGTGTGAATGAGAAAACTAAAATGGGAATGAAGAAAGGCAGGAAAGGGCTTCAAAACAGAGTGTGCCACTGTGGCAAAAGAGCGGGTTTTCTTTACAGACCATGTTACAGCACATATTTACAGCTCAATTCCTATACCTCCCACCACCTTGAATCAAACTAAAAGAGAACCGCCATGCCATTTTGCCAGCAGGTGGCGTCACGAGAATCTCCTATGAGAAACAGGGAAGCAAATGAAAGCAGAACTCTTGCTACTTTCCCACCAAGAAAAGTCCATTGTGGCTTTGATTTGTATTTCTCTGATTAGTGACGTTGAGCATTTTTGCATATGTTTGTTGGACGCTTATATGTCTTCCTTTGAGAAGTGTCTGTTCATGTCCTTTACCCACTTTTTAATGGGATTATTTTTTCCTGTGATTCGTTTAAGTTCCTTATAGATACATAGCTTGCAAATATTTTCTTCCATTCTGTGGGTTGTCTCTTTACTTTCTCGATTTTTTTTTTCTGTGTGGCAGCTTTTTAGCTTGATACGGTCTCACTTGTCAATTTTAGTGTTTGCTGCATTTGCTTTTGAGGATTTGGCCATGAATTCATTGCCCACACTGATGTCCAGAGGGGTGTTTCCTAGGTTTTCCTCTAAGGTTTTTTTTATAGTTTTAGGCCTTCATGCAATATAACTGTGTAACAAATCCTTACATGTATGCTGTATTTCTAAGATTAAAATGGAAACTAAAAAAGTCCAATCATCAATGTATATTCATAGTTTTGCTATAAGCAAATGTGCATCACATAAAATATTTTCAGAAGATTCAGTTGTCCCCTTATTTTTCATATATTAGCATTGTTCAGAGAAATATTATATTCTGTAAAAGGAAAAAAAACCCCAGGAAGTTTAAAATAAAATTATCATATAATTCTATTTTTTCCCCTTTATTGCTAAAGTTATTTGCAGAGCACATTTCCTTGACAATAATAGTATTTGTTATTGTCAGGCAATGTTAAAAGGTTAGAGAGGAAAGAACTTAGAAGCTACCCTGTTTTCACATTCCCTTCATGCCCTGGGTGAGGAGGGTTCCCCATGCCCAAATATCTCCCTAATGCTGAGCAACCTCTCAGACTCTGGGGGGACCCTATGTCGCAGATAATGGGCATTTTTAGCCTTTGCAAATAACTCTAAGAAGGTTGGCTGTGTGAACTCACCTTTGAAGCTTTCTGTACCTTCCACGAGATTTGGAGGAATTTGTTTCCCAGCATTCCAATCTGGCTTTAGAGTGGCACCTTTTGATCTGGTCTCATCGGCATATACCATTCTGCTATCACCAGATGGGCTGTAACTAGGGCCTTGTTCTGTGTTATTGGCGGAAACTTCTTGATCTTGATGTAAAACAGAGATGCCCTTGTTGAAGCTCATGCCTTTTGGTGAATTCGTAGAATCTTTCTCTTGGGCTTGTGGTTTCTCTTCCATGACACAGGCAGTTCTGTGATTTTGTGATAGCAGCTGCTTTTTGCTTTTCGTGGGGTCTTTGGGAGCAATGTGATGTAAAGGAGGAACCTTGGACTTGGTTTTGTATATTTTTTCGGCCATATTGGTTGCCAATGCTCTGGAAAAGGAGGTTTTAAAAAAAAGAGCTCTGAAAACCAATGAAGAGGCTCATATTTAGATCTTTCAACATGTTAGACCCCAGCCCCCTTCAGTGAGATATCAGTTGAGGTAATAAAGTAAAATCAACTGGGTGGAAATGGGTTGGAGGGTGAGAATGGGTGGCAACAATGTGGGGGAAGTATCTGTGCTTAAGAAGGGAAAGGCAACATTTTCTCAGAAAGAGAAAGTTTTAACAGTTTTAACAAGAGGTCATTTGGGAAGAGGTTTCTAATGTCATGCCCTTGAGTTTGGTAAGCATTTTCTTACCTAATATTATTAGCCCATGGTTCTCTGTTCTTCTGTCTTCTCTGTGGTGAGAACATGAAAATATCGTCTGGTCTCTTCTGAATTCCACTCCCAAAATAAGAGGAGGACTTTTTCTTCATGATATCTGCTTTGAGTTAATTCATAAGTGTTATGGGTTGAATTGTGTCCTTCCCGAATTTCATAAGTTGAAGTCCTAATCCCGAGTACCTCAGAGTGTGACCTTATTTAGAGACAGGTCTTTACAGAGATAACTGAGTGAAAATGACATGATTAGGGAGGGTCCTAATCCAATATGACTGGTGCCTTTGTAAGAAAAGGAAATTTGAACATAGGCGCGCGCACGCTTGTGCACGCACACACACACAAACACACACACACACACACACAGAGTGCACCATGTGAAGAGAGGCAGGGAGAGAACAGCCATCTATAAGCCAAAGAAAGGCCTGCAGCAGATCCTTTCCTCACAGTACTCAGAAGGAGCCTGCCAACACTTTAATTTTGGACTTCTAGACTCCAGAATTGTGAGATAACATATTTCTTTTGTTTAGGCTGAGCCCAGGGGCTCATGCCTATAATCCCACCAGTTTGGGAGGCTGAGGCAAAAGGATTGCTTGAGTCTAGGAGGTCTAGAACAGCCTGGGCAACATAGTGAGACCTCATCCCAACAAAAAGTAAAAATAAAATTAGTGGGGTATGGTGGTGTGCATCTGTAGCCCCAGGAACTTGGGAAACTGAGGTTGAAGGATCACCTGAGCCTAGGAGGTCAAGGTTGTGGTGAGCTGTGCTCATGCCATTGCACTCTAGCCTGGGTCACAGAGTGAGACCCTGTCTCAAAAAAAATTTTTTTTCTATGGTTTAGGCCACCTAATTTGTAGTACTTTGTGATGGCTGCTCCGGAAAACCAATACAATAAGAGAAGAAGAAAAAGAATGCTGGAAAGCAAACTTTCAGGGAATCACTGTGGGAATATCCTTGGTTCATATTACACATAAGGTTGATCTAGTGTGACACATGGAAACAGAAAAATTTAAAGCAGTTTCCCAATGCTTACCTAGATTATGTTCAAAGAGGATTTAGAAACACCACAATCAGAGGTTTAAACGGGTTAGGCCCACAGAGGTTTTGTTTGAATGTTTTACTTGGCAAGCACAGTGCTTTCAAAAACAAAATCCCTGGGTGTGAATGTGTTGTTTCATTCACACCAATTATGTGACTTCCTACCCACCTGTGGCATAAGTGCAACTGCCAGCCTTGGTTAAGTGGGCTTTTCACTCATGGAGTTGATGTTTTAGCATCTTGTAGTCATAGCTGCTAGAGATGACCCAATTAGTTTTCAAGACATCTCACGAGCTGATCATTTAGGGTTAAAAGTTTTAGACTAGTTTGCACTTATGGCAGTGAGTTCCTTAAATCCACACCTTGGTTAGTAGACCCAGGCGGAGGGAATATGACCTGATAAAGAGCCTAGAATTTACATTAGACTCCTAATACTCTTGGATCTAGTCACTTATCTGTGAAGTAGTCAGGACAGGAGATAATCCTTTGTGAGCCTTACTTCCTTTGTTGTCTCCTTGGGGAGGTGTGCAGGTCTTTTCCATGTAAGAACTTCACCTATTTCCTAAAAACTAAGGGATTTTGAGCTACTTCTCCCAGTGAGGCCAGTTTTCTGCAGTAGGGCCAACAGGTTAAGAAGTGAACATATCTTTTCTTGGAAACTTGATCTTTCTCTAGGGTTTTCTCTGTGGAGGCAGGGTACTGTCTCCACCTATTTATCCAACTTAACAAGTGTGTTTGAGAGCCTACTTTGTGGTTTTCTTTAACCTTGCACATATAATTAGTCATAAAGCTCTGACAATTCTTTCTAAATATCTTGAGATGCTGGTCTTATTTTCTTCACCTGACCAATGCCCTGGTCTAGGCCTTGAAACCGTGGCCTGACCCTAATAATTTTGTCATGTCTCCTTTGACTATAGCTCTATTTAAACATGGCCACCAGAGTGATTTTTTTGACACTTGAATGTGTTTTCTCCCCACTCCCAGACCCTCCAGGGTGAACTCTAAACTCTCCTGTGAGAGCCGTGAGGTTATTCATGATTGGAGACTTTGCCTACCCTGTTTTTTCTCTGAAAACTGCATAAACACCTCCTCTGTCACATGTCACCTTCCCGCAGTACTGGGCTATCTGAGGCAAGCCATGTTCTTTATGTACCTTTATATATACGGTTCCTTCTGTCAGGAGTAGCCCCATTCCACATATCCCCCTGACAAACCCTCATCCCTACCCCCGCCCCCCTCTTCTCTGAGATTCTGCTTGATCACTGCCCCTTTGGGGAGATCTTAGTTAAAGCCCACTGATAGACATAGGAACCTTTTCATGCTCCTGCTCTACCTTGTAAAGAACCCGATTAGCAGTTTTGATCATAATTTTTTGTAAGCACAGCTACCATCCAATTTAAATACAAGCATCTTAAGGGCAGAGTCTGTGGTTTTTCATATTTGCACTCCAGCCTCTACCTGAGTGTATGTAATAACATTTTGCAAAGTCTGGTCTGCAAAACATCTGTTCCAGAATAATCTGCCTTAGTATCATCTCAGTTAAAAATGTGGATTTTTAAGCCTAATTTCTAGCCTACTAATCCATATCTCGAAGACTAGGGACTGGCATATAACTGAATCTTGATGAAATTTCTTTAAATGAATCATGGGAAAATATTGCTGAGCACAGTGCCTAATGAATACTGAGACAATACATATTGTTCTCTTATTTTGTCCCTAATTTTACTGTTAAGAAGTCTGAGACTTAGAGAAGATAGGACTTTCCAAAGCACATGGGAACAGAGGCCCCTGAATCACTTTTCTGTCTCCTGGTTCCGACTCTCTCTAAACCAACTCTACACTCAGTGAGGACAGCCATTTGTTGCAGTTGGAGAAATTGAAAGCAGAGCTCAGTTACTAGTGCAAACTTATCTTTGGAACCCAAAGCTGGAGGCTAGAAATAATTTCCAGGCTAGGGGTTTGGTTGTTACACTTGGCTTTTGTGTCCTTATTTCAGCTGTGTAGACCTAAAAGATGTTACATTCAGTCACGGCACCTGGCTCACCTCTTGAACATGCTCCATTATTTTCAGAACTCCTGAGTTCTGGCACCTGCCATCAGTAAGAAGAGCTATTTCTTTTCTCCGCTGAATTTTGAAGTAATAATAAAGCCAGTTATTTTAATGATGGACCAAGGAGAGAATGATTTTCTACAAACTGTACAACTGCAGCAAGCTTCAACAAAACAGTAGGAGAGTTTCAGTTCTGTAACAATGTTTAATTAATTGATGCGTGAACACTTGTATAGTACTTTGTGTTTCAGTACCATTCGAAGTTCTCAGTGAATCCTCAAATAACTTCACAAGGTAGGTAACATCATTTTTATTTTTCATTTGAGGGAACTGAGATAGCAATTCCAGGGAAATTTTTTCTATTTTATTATTTTGAGTCAGGGTCTCACTCTGTCACCCAGGCTGGGGGGCGATGGCAGCATCACAGCTCACCACAGCCTCAACCTCCTGAGCTCAGGCGATCCTTCCACCTCAGCCTCCCAAGTAGCTGGGACTATGGGTACACATCACCATGCCTGGCTAATTGTTTTCGTTTTCTTTTTTGTAGAGATGAGGTCTCACTATGTGGTCTTGAGCTCCTGGGCTCAAGCGATTGTCCTGGCTGGGCCTCCCAAAGTGCTAGAATTACAGGCATGAGGCATCACACCCAGCTTCTTCTTTTAAAACTTTCTTTCCATAAAATGGCCTAGGAAAGTGGCTGGCACATTAGCAGCTACTCCATAAATTGTTGTTAGTTCCCCAAAAGGAAGATCAGACATAAAAAAAGAGGTGAAACCAAATCAGCCCAGATTTAGTGAAAGAAATGCAGAATGAAAAATAAAATAAGAAAGTGGAAAACTAAGAGTGTAAGCCAGAAAGAACTGGTTTGAAAGATGGCAGTGTCTGGGAGCCTGAGAAGTGTTAGCTCGAGATGCCTTGTGAGTGAACTGCTCCGAGAAGCTGTGGAATTGAGGAGGGAGGGACAAGGAGAGTGGCACAGTCTAAACCCCAGGTTAAGATCTGAAGTGCTTGCCCTCTTGGTGTGCAGGGTTCTGCCAGGGCCCCGCCTGAGTGAGGGGCTGCCCTGCTTTGCCATGGAGCACACTGTTCCCAGTCCAGGAAGACTTACCTTGCTGTAATCGTTGCAGTTCACTCTGGAGTTGCTTCTGCTCCCAGGTCAGTAGCTTCATTTGGTAGAGGCAGATATCCTCTAGTTTCTGCAATCTTTGGCCCAGTCTGGCTTCAGTCTGCTTGGCATTCTTCCTCTCCAAGTCAAAGTGCTTATGCAGTGGTCCCCTGACCATGTGCCTCTCCATCCTCTTCATGGTCTAGAGAAAATAAAACAAGATTTTCCCAGGCACCACAACTAACCTGACAATGCAAGGCCGAGATGCTGACCCTCGGCTTTTAGTCAGAGATAGATGTTTGAAACCGGTGCATTTCTGAAATCACAGCTGCTGGGTCAAATAAAATCACACTATTGGAAAATTTTGCCCTATTATAAAACAAGTTTCCAGAGTGACATACAAGACTTGAGGGTAGTCATTCCTCTGAGCCTCGGCTTCCCTGCTAATAAAATCGTACAGGCAATAGGCTCCCGGTGCAGTCCCCAGGTTGCTGTAAAGATCAAGTGAGAAGTGTGTGGACAACTCTTTGGGGGGAGAAAAGCACCTTACATTTCTAAAATGTTATTCACTCAATAAAAAGGTTTCTTTTACTATTTTTATAGGCTCCCAGAAAGCCTTCTCAGAGGTCTGGAGAGGATGTGGAGACTTGAGGCCCAGACATTCTTGGGCCCCCTCAGTTCATTAATTCACATATGCGTGGGTTCATTCAGCCTGTAATTCTATGATGTGACAGATGCTAGGCTAAATGCTATGGGGAGGGGTCAATAAGACACAGTTCCTGTTATCAAGAGATTTTCTAACAAAGTGGGAAGAATGGGGCATACTGATTACAAAATAGAACAGTATCCAGGAGGAATGGTCTGGGCATCACTGGGGAGGCCACTTAGATTGAGCAGAAGCTCCTCTTTCCGCCCTCACCCATTTCCAACTTTAGATTCTCTTCACTCTTCTCATGCCCTGATGTCTAAGCCTACAGCAATTTCTTTCTCCTCCAACTAGCAGTCATATGTAGGGACACATCTTTTTCTCCTTCAAGTTCTTCACAACACTTATCTGAGAGCTAAGCATAATATGTGCTCAGGACATAAATAGACTGTTCTCAACAAAACTTTGGTGGTAATAATACAGGAGAAAGCTTAGTATTAAAAAGGAAGATAAGTTCAGGACACAGGAAACAAATACATCTTAAGGCGGTTTGATTTAGAGTCTAAAGCGTAGATTAAACTTTTGTTAAAGAATGGGGTGCATAGAGCTTACCTACAAATCCAGGACTCTCACCAGGAGACTGTGGCTTGTTTCTTTTGCTATGTCACGCAGAGTCTGGATTAATGTGCCTGTTTTTCTTCAGTAAACATAGGAGTCTTGTATTGGAGAGGATGGAGGGAGGGAGAAGGCTGGAGAGGGCTGTGGGGGAGAATGTTGAATACACTTGGAAGCTCTCCTCCTCCCTCCCCACCTCCCCAAGTCGGGAATACTAGCTCCTCAGGCCATGGGCACCAAGCCATGCGGGAGAAGCCAAAGCTCTTAATAACTATGTGAGTGAAGGAAGCCTGCCAACTGCTAGCCTGTTCTTAGAGAGGCCCTCAGTGCCCTTCTGGCTGTGTCCATGGAAGCTAGGAATGAAAGCAAGGTGTGTCTTCCTGTGTTCTCAATCTCTTGCTCTCGCTTCCTTTCCTCCTTTTCCTCCTCTTTGGCCATCCATCTCTTTCCTGAACCCCATTCCTGTTTCTTGAAAACTAACTGAGGGCTCCAAAGAAAGCACTCTCTTTTTTTCTGTCATGATTGTTCACATTTGGTCAGGAGCATTGTTAATTTGTTTATTTTGCATGAGTGCACACCATACAGACTTTCCCCAGGCTTCTCCATGTTCAGTGCGCTTCAGTGCTTATCAAGATTTTCAAAGTGGTAAATACAGCACTAGGTAAAGTAAAATGTAAACCAAGTTTGGTGCTCATATTTCGAACTGTTGCTGTAGAAGGTCAAGTTGAACAAGAGAGACTTGTACGGTTGCCTTGGGACTCCACTTGACGATAAGAGGCGTTAAGACACCGCAGTCTAAAAGGAGTTGCCAAACTGGGCCTGATAATTCCCTCCCTGAATTTACCAAGAGGCAGCTAAACAGGCTCTATTACCCCCAATCATCATCCAGCAAACATTCCATTATAAGGAGATTACTGAGAAGAGGGAGAGTGAGAGACATTTTTTCTCTCAGTGGGAGGTAATTTCTTTCCCACCTTTTCTCATGAGGTAATTACCTCACCTCCAGAATGTAAATGAATGAAGCCAGGTTTCCAGAAAATCACTGTGCTATGCAAGAAAAAGAATGGGGTTCGACACAACAAGGTTCTACACAACCAGAAACTGGGTCCACACACCCTCTCCCTTAGCTCAAGACTGGTTGAACTGCAGAATCACAGAACAGCCTCTATGCCATCTCTTTGTTGCCGTGAGTGCTCATGGTAGTGAGGAATTTTTGAAGAAATTTGGGCTCCTGGATGTCTAGAACTGAAGAGGAGAGGCTTGCAGAAGTAACGCATGGCTGAAGGGTAAGAAAGAGGCTTAGTGTGGTGTAACTAGGAAACAACTGGTGGCTGAACCCATCCTAGAGGACTTGACTTCGTGTGGAGTATAGGGATTATATGAGGGATCAGGAATTATGGCATGGCTTGTCTTGGAAGGTTATGCTTCACCAGAGAGAAAACGGCACCACTGCAGGACCAGAGGAAGGCAAAGGCAGAAGGATTAGAGTGAGTGTGAGCTTCCTCATAAACACCACACATCTTTTTTTTAAAAAAAATTACTTTAAAGATAGGTACAATTCAGGGTTAAGATACAAATGTTCATTATGCAGGTACTCTTGTTACTGAGGTGTGCCCACCTCCCCTGGCAGAATTCCACTACTACTAATCCTGCCCACCCCCCAGCAATGTCCCACTACTGCCAATCCTTTTCTTATAGTATTACAATAATTGTTCAAGGTCTGCTTATGAGTGAGAACATGTGGTACTCAGTTCTTTGTTTCGATGACAGATCTCTCAGTATTATAGACTCTAAGTCCATCCAAGTTGCTGTGAAGTTCATGATTTTGTCCTTCTTTATGGCTGCATACTATTCCATTGTGTATATGTACCACATTTTAAAAATCCAGTTCTCTTTCGATGGGCAGCACAGTTGGCTCCATGTTTTTGCTATTGTGAACAATGCTGCACTGAACATGCAAGTGCAAGTATCTTTTTCACAGACTGATTTGAGTTTCTCTGGGTATATTCCCAGTAGGGGGATTGCAGTGTTGTATGGAAGGTTGATTTTTAGACCTTTTGGGAATCACCAAACTGTTTTCCATAGAGGTTGTACTAGTTTACATTCCCACACATCTTAAAACAAAAAGCATCCTTGCACACACAGAACAAGAATAGACAGGGGAATACCAGCAATACCTCAGCATCACAAATGTAGAAGTTATATAAGAAGAGCTCTTCTCCCTTATTTACCTTCTCATCTACAACTTCAAAGTGGTTAGTTAGTATTGAATAGACAAGGGAGAAGAGGAATACAAAAAATATGCTCCTTGTTTCACTCCAAGGAGTGGAGAAAGAAGAGTAATAGAGAAAATGATCCTCCTTGCCCCTCTTCAAACTGCCTAGAGTTCAGTGAAGAAGGATTCAAATTGTGTATGAAATTGGAACTTCAAAGTATACTGGACTTCTTTTTGTAGCGAAAGTGGCCAGAAATGTACAGAAACTGCCCAGGATATCACTAAGGGCCAAGAATGAAAAATCAACAAAAAAAGCTACTGGACATATAAAACGGTCATTCCCAGATTATGTCCAATCTACCACCACTGGGGGAAAAGTAAGTTTTAACCATTCAATAAAGTGGTTATGAGTAAAGTGGAATTTACAGGATATATTTTATTTATGACCATTCAGGGTTTTTTAAAAAAATAATTCTGTTTTATATGGAGGTGGCATCTTTTGTAGTCAAAACACACCTGAGGTCAAATAATTATTCTGCCATTTAATAGGATGTGTGATTTTAGTCATCAATCCTGTCTTATTTCCTGTTCTCCTCATTTGTAAAATAAATTAATAGTGTCTTTATCATAGGACTTCTCATAGAATTGAATAAAAGAATGAATGTAAAGTGTTTGGTGCATAGTAGACATCCAATAAAAGTTAGTTCCTGATTTTCAGCAAAGATGGAGTAGCAGGGCCTATATTTCTTTTGCTGCATGAACCAATTTGAAAAGTAGAAAAAAATTATAAAATTTGATAGAAAAGACACCGGGCAGATAGGATGGTGATTCCCTAAGAGAGTGGAAACAAACCAGGAAATCTTCATCATTACCACAGTTTATTGCCTGTAAAGAATTTTCAGGCCATAGAACAAGAGGTGGACAACCAGGTAGGTGTTTCCTGAGTTGAGGAAACAAAGCTGTAAGCTCAGAAAGGCCAAGGCAACCAACATTAGCAGGGCAGAGTAACAGATCTCAGAAGCTATAAGAATTCCAAGCAAAAAAAGAAAAACTGAAAAAAAATGTTTAAGTGAAACTACTCCATGGTATATAAAATCAAATTACTTTAAAAGTAATAAAGGGGTCATCTTAAAAATGACAAGTGGGGGAAAAAGACATTACATACAGAGTAAGACAGATAAGAATTAGAGCATACGTTCTGTCAAAAACTATTATATCTGATGGAAATACATATCTGCATAATGAAATGAAAAGCACAAGAAATAGTGACTACATGGACAAGTATAAAATCTGTTTCTCTCATTATATAAGTCATTTAAAAATGTGATTAACTATTCAAAGAAAAAGAATGTAGTATGAGATTTATAGCACATGTAGAAGTAGAATGCATGGGAATAATAGCAAAAAATTCAAGTGCGAATAAATATATACTGTTAAAAGATTCTTATATTTGCAGCAGTATAATGTCACTGGAAGGTAGATTGTAACAGTTAAAGCTGTATACTCTAAACTCTAAAGCAAACACTAAAATGACAAAGAATTATAACTAAAAAGGCGACAAGAGAAAGAAAATAAAATCATAGAAAATACTCAATCTAAAGTAAAGCAGAAAAAGAGGAAAGAGGGAAAAGAAGTCTAGTTAAGCAGATTCGGTTTAAGATTTTAAATCAAACAATATCAAGACCACAACAAATGTAATACTCCATTAAACAGATTGTCAGTTCAAATTTAAAAAAAGAAGCCCACACTTTATAAACACTTTTAGTATGAAGGCATAAATAGGTTGAGAGTAAAAGGATAGAAAAGAATATAAGGATATATCATGATAATACTAATTAAAAGAGATTAAGAAAAACTATACTAATCCCAAAAAAAATATTTTTCAGAGCCAAGAATATTGTCAGGGATAAAGAAGCTCATTAAAAAAAAATGATGAACATAAAAATTCACAATATTTTGTACCCAGTAACAGAGCTGCCAAATACATAAAGCAAAAACTGATAGAACTTCATGGAAAAATCAACAAACAATTATTATCAATTATTCCACATTCTTTTCTCAAAAATTTATAGAAAAAATATAGGGAAAATTAGTAAGTCTAAAAGTTGTCAACCAACTTCACCTAATGAATATTTAAAGAATACTCTACCCAACAATAGAATACTGATTTATTTCCAGTGCACAAGGACCATTTATTGAGACCATATGTGGACCAAAAATAGTTTTAATAGATGTAAAAATATTGAAAAAAATGATGTATTCACTGATCAAAATGGAACAGAACTAGAAATAAAAAGAGAAATATGTCTGTCACCCTAGTACTTGGCAACTAAATAATATACTTCTAAGTAAGCCATATGTTAAAAAAGAAATCAAGCAGAAAATTTCAGAGTTCTTCTAACTGAATGAAACTCATAATATGACATATCAAAATCTGTGAGCTGAACTAAAGCAGTACTTAGTGAACAACTTATAACATAAAAATGCCTATACTGTAAAATAAAATCTTTGGGTTTTGTCTTATAAAATTAGAAAAAAAAGGAAGAAATCAATCTTAAAATGTTCATAAGCAAGAACATAAAGAAGAAACATAAACTGATGCAACTGAAAACAGAAATGCAATACAGAAAAAATAATATAATTAAATACTGATTTTTTGATATTATCAATAAAACTGATTAATTTTTATCCAGGCTGATCAGGAAAAAAGGAAAGAGGATAAAAATTACCAATATTAGAAACAAGAGACGAGAGATCACTACAGTTCCTACAGATATTAAAAAACTAATACAAGACTAGCATAAACAAATTTATACAAATATATTTGGCAAATTAGATGCAACCGATAAATTATTTAAAAGACAAAGGATACCAAAGTTTATTTTAAGAAGTAGATAATCTAAACACCCTTACACAGATTTTTAAAATTGAATTTGCATTAAATTCTTCCCATAAAGAAAACTGGGAAATCCTACCAAACATTTAAGGAAGAAATAATATTAATTATACAAGAAACTCTTCCAGAAAATTGAAGAATATGAAGAGAATATGTCTCCATATTTTTTTATGAGTTCAACATTACCATGATACCAAAACCAAAGACATTACAAAAACTGAATATTATGGAACATTTTTTATTATTATAAATTCAAGAATTTTAAAAACACAGTTTATTAAATCAAATTCAAAAACATATGAACATTATAATGTATTATGATCAATTGTGGCTTATCTAAAGAATGCAAGTGTGATTCAAAATTCAAAAATAAATCAATGTATGTCACCATATTAACAGACTGAAAAAAGAAATGTATGTAGGATAAAGAAAAAGACTATGACAAAATCCAAAATCGATTCCTGAGAAACCCTCTCAGCAAACCAGGACTACAAGAGAGCTTCTTAAACTAATAAAAAGTATCTATAAAAAGCCAACAGTTAATATTATACTTAATGCTGAAAGACTGAATTATTTTCCCTAAGATCAGGAATAAGGCGAGGGAGATTACTCTTACCATTTCTATTCCACACTACACCAGAGTTTCTAGCTAGTGCAATAAGGCAAAATACAAAAGGAACCAAATGTCCCCAGATTGAAAAGGAATAAGTAAAACTGTTTGTCTTAGTCTGTTTTGTATTAACAAAATACATAATACAAAGTAATTTATAAAGAACAAAATATTATTTTCTTACAATTCTGAAGGCTGGAAGTTCAAGGTCAATGTACCAGTTGGTTCAATTGTCTGGTGAGGACTGCTTTCTGCTCCAAAATAGTGCTTTGATGCTGCATCTTCCAGAAGGATGGAATGCTGTTTCATCACATGGCAGAAGATGGAAGGGCGAAAGAGAACAAACTCCATCTATCAATCTCCTTTATAAAGGCATCTAATTTTATTCACAAGGGTGCCATTCTCATAACCTAATCATTTTCTGAAGCTCCCCCCCTTAATACTGTCACACTGGCAAATAAGTTTCAATATGACAAAAATATTTAAACCAAACACTGTTTTTCTAAATTTCCAGATAACCTGTATATACACAGGTTATATATAAAATCCTACAGACTCTCCAAAAATCTATTAGAATTAAAAAGTGAGTTTAACAATATTCTAGGGTGTAAGATCAACTCACAAAAATATATGTTATTTCTAAATACTAGGAGTCAACAGGTAACAACTGAAATTAAGAAAACAGTATCATTTACAAAAGCATGAAACTATAAATAGGGACGCATTTGAGGTACAGAACCTGGTAATTGAAGACTACAAAATACTGCCTAGAGAAATTAAAATAGAAGTTAATAAATGGAGGAATATACTATGCTCAGGGATCAGAACAATATTGTAAAGATGTCATTTCTTTCTAAAATGACATCTAAATTTCACTCAATCTTAACCAAAATTCCAACAGACATATTTTTTGATAGAAATGTATAAATTGATCCTGAAATTTTTATTAAACTGCAAACATTTTCTTTCTTT
>NW_007252167.1:14306-15831 GCF_000164805.1 Carlito syrichta | reverse complement strand
AGTAGCCGGAATTACAGGCATGCACTATCACACCCGGCTGATTTTTTGACTTATTGTAGAGAGAGATGAGGTCTCGCCTGCCCAGGTGCGTCTCGAACCCACGGGCTCAGGCAATCCACTCACCTCAGCCTCCCAAAGGCGCAGGATAACAGGCTGAGCCACCAAGACTGGTTCACATGCAAATATTTTCAATAGCCAGAACAACATTGTAAAAGAACAAAGTTGCATTTTAAGACTTATTACAAAGTTGTAATAATCAAGACAGTGTAATGTTGATATAAAAATTGAAAATAGGTCAATGAAACAAAATATAAATTTCAGAAATAGATCCACATATATGTGGTTCATTCAGTTTTGAAAAGATGCTGAAAGGATTTTTTTTTTTCAATAAGTGATGCTGGGACCTTGTCAAATTATAGTTTACCCTACTGAAAAATCAAAGATAAAGAGATATTCAAAGAAACTAGAAAAAAAGAAGGAAGGAAGACAGAAATGGAGAAAGAAAGAACAAAAACAGAAGGGATAAATGGAAATATGTAATAAAATTCTAGACAAATCTAATTGTATCAGTAAGTATATTATTGATAGTCTAAAAGAGAAGCATTTAAAATAAAAGACCCACTTTGAAAGTAAGAGATAAACAAAGGTATAAGAAAAGTGTCCAAGAACAATGGAATATTATGCAGCCATAAAGAATAACAAATATATGGACTTTGCAGCAACCTGGATGGATTTGGAGTCGATCATACTCAGTGATTTATCACAGAAACAAAGAATAGAGTTCCATATGTTCTCACTCATAAGAGGACTGTGAACAATTATAATGCTGTAAGAAAGTGATCGGCAGTAATGGGAAACTGTTGGGGGGGGAGATTGGCAGTTGAGGGAAACTGCTAGGCCCGGGGGGGGGGGGCATACCTCATTAACAGGGGTACCTGCATGATCAATGTTTGTATATCTAACCCTGAATTGTATTCCACATCTTTACATTAAAATAAAAATAATTTTTTAAAAAAATGTAAGCATAAGAAGATGACATTAATATATTAATAGCAGCCAAAGAATGCTTTAAGAGTCACAAGAAATTAGGAGGCATTATGTGTAATAAAGAGATTGATTCATAAGAAAAAATATATATCCATCTAATAACAAAGCATCAAAATTAATCAAGCAGTAACTAATATGTTAAAGAGAGAAATAAACATACTCAGAATCAAAGTCAGAGAATTTTAATCCTCTCTCAGTAACTGATTTAAACTAAAAAACACAAAACAAAAAACTAGAACACAGGTTTTTTTTTTAATACCTATTTTTTATTTTAAAATTGTGGGGTACAGTTAAGGGTTAGGTCTACAAACATGCATTGTGCAGGTGCCCTTGTTGATGAGGTGTGCCCCCCTGTCCCCACACAGATATTGACCTCTGTTAATCCCACCTCCCTTCCCCTCCCTGCCCCCCATATTTTCCCGCCACTATCAATCCTTTTCTTATAGTATTACAATAGATGTTCAAGGTCCACTTATGA
>NW_007252167.1:1397-13875 GCF_000164805.1 Carlito syrichta | reverse complement strand
TAGTTTACACTCCCACCAACAGTGTAGAAGTGTTCCCTTTTTACCACATCCTCTCCAGCAACTGTTATATTTTGAGTTATTGATAATGGCCATTCTGACTGGAGTTAGGTAGTATCTCAGTGTAGTTTTCCATTTGCATTTCCTTGATGATTAGTGAGGTTGAACATTTCTTCATGTATCTGTTGGCCACTCGTATGTCTTTTGATAAGTGTCTGTTCATGTCTTTTGCCCACTTTTAAATGGGGTTGTTTGGTTTTTTCTTTTCAGCACATTTAAGTTCCTTGTAGGTCCTTGATGTTAGGCCTTTGTCAGACATGGAGTTGGCAAATACCTTTTCCCAGTCTGTGGGCTGTCTCCCTGCTCTCTTGATGGTTTCTTTGACTTTGCAGAAGCTTGTCAGTTTAATGAGGTCCCACTTGTCTATCTTATCTCTTATGGCCCGTGCATTTCTGTTTTTGCTCAGGAATTGGATGCCAGTTCCAATTTACATAAGGGTATGTTCTGCATTTTCTAAAGTTCTTATGATTTGAGGTTTTACATTTAGGTCTCTGATCCATTTAGAGTTAATTTTTGTGTATGGAGATAGATAGGGTCTTGTTTGAATCTTCTGCGTGTGTTCAGCCAGTTTTCCCGCACCATTTACTGAATAGATTGTTCTTTCCCCAGTGGTGGGTGGTGGAGGCTTTATTGAAGATGAGTTGGTTGAGAAATTGAGGTTTTGTTTCTGGAATCTCTATTCTATTCCATTGGTCTATATACCTGCTCTTGTACCAATACCAAGCTGTTTGGGGACCACCTGCTTTGTTCTTTTGCTGAGGTTTGTTCTGGCTATTCTTGGTTGTTTGTGTTTCCATATAAATTCATGTATTGTTTTTTCTAGATCTGAGAAGAATGTTGCTGGTAATTTGGTGGGTATTGGATTAAATCTGTAGATTGCCTTAGGTAAGATGGACATCTTCATAATGTTGATTCTTCCAATCCATGAGCATGGGATATTTTTCACTTGATTGTGTCATCTTTAATTTCCTTGAGCAGTGTTTTGTAGTTTTCATTGTAGAGGTCTTTCACATCTCTGGTTAGGAAAATGCCAAGGTATTTGGCATTTTTTTTGTGGCTATTGTGAATGAGATTGTGCTTTTTATTTGGGTTTCTGTTTGTTTATTGTTGGTGTAAAGAAATACGATTGTCTTTTGCACATTTATTTCATACCCTGAGACTTTGTCAAAGTCCTTTATCAGTGCAAGGAGGTTTTGGACAGATTCACTTGGGTTTTCAAGGTACACGATCATGTCATCTGCAAAAAGAGATAACTTGACTTCCTCTTTTCCTATTTGGATACCCCTGATCACCTTCTCTTTTCTGATTGCTCTAGCCAGGACTTCCAATACTATATTGATTTTATTGACAAAGAAAATCTAAATCACACTGTTAACAAATCCAACCTAACTGACATTTATAGCATACTACACCTAATAACTGCAGAATAAATATATATTTTTCAGACCCTTATGGAACTTACCCCAAGATAGGTCATATGTCAGGTCAGAAAGTGAGTCTTACTAAATTTTACATGTTTGAAACCTTGTATTTGTGTTATCTGACCACACACACAATAATGCATTAGAAATAACCAATAAGATATACAGCAAATTCTTAATATATTTGGAAATTAAATAACTTCTAAATAGTATGCATTCATGAGAAATTAAAACTGATTTTAGAAAATATTTTGTATTGATTGAAAACAAACAAAAATACCTGTTAAAATTTGTGGATTGTAGAGTAAATTTTAAATGCTCATAGAGAAAGAGAAGGATTGGAAAAAAGTTATTGCCTACCTTAAAAAGCTAGAAAAGAAAGAACAAACTAAACCCAAAGACAATATTAAAAATCAATACAATTGAAAAGGTCATATAATGAAGAATGTTAACAAATATAAACAATTACTACTGGAAAGACTAATAAAATTTAATAAATCTACTAGAGATAATAAGAAAAAATTATGGAAAACACAATTATCAATACCAGAATAAGATTGGGTTATCCTTACATATTCTACTGGTATTAGAAGGACAATACAGTCATTTTATAAACCAATGTATGTGTTTAAATTTGACAACTTAAGTGAAATTGGCAAATTATTTGAAAAGCATATTTATAAAAACTTACTCCAAAAGAAATAGAAAAACTGATTTGGCCAAATATCTATGAAAATTTTTACATTACATTTTTGATAAAAGATAAATTCTCAAAAAAAAATTCCAGGTCTAAATGACTTCATCAATGAATTCTATAAAATATTCAAGAAAATATCAGTATAAAATTTCCCCAAATCTACTCAGAAAACATATGAGCACAGAATACTTTCGAATTCATTTTACAAAGTCATACCTAAATTAGATAAGGCATTACCAAAATAGGAAACTTCAGACCAATATCAGTCATAAATAGACAGAGGAAAACCAAAAACAAAATATTAGAAAATAAAGATGTTATTATATATTATTAGATGGATATGTATTTAGAATATTTTTTCTCATGAATCATTCTCTTTATTACATGCAGTGCCTCTTAATTTTTGGTGACACTCTCATCTTGAAGTCTTCTTTGTCTGATTTTGATATATCCATGTCATTTTCCTTATGCTTACACTTTTCATATAAAAAATGGCATATTATCACCATGTGAGACTTACTACAGTAACACAGAATTAGATTAATGTTTTAAAACCAATACATTCATATGTTATCTCATAGAAGGAAAAAAAAGTAAAGCAATAACATGATTCAACCATATTAACGGAATACAGGCCAAAATCATAAAGTCTTTTCAATTAAACACCATTTCACAAAATCCAATACCAATTTGAACAAACTAGGAATAGAAGAGAATATCTTCAACCTGATTATCTAGAGAAAACCTACAGTAAAATTAACATTGTACTTAATGAAAAAAGACCCTCAAAGAATGAAAGCAAGGCATAGATGTTTGCTCCCACTACTTCTATTTAATACTGTACCAGAGAACTTAGCTAGGGCAATAAGACAAAAACAAGCAAACAAACAAAGGCATATAGGTTGGAAAGGAAAATACAATTATCTTTACACACAGATAAAATAATTTTCTATGTAGAAAACTGTAAGGCATTTATCTCATGTAATTTTATTAAGATCACATGATAATATGTCAAAATACAAAAACGTGTTTAGATACACTAACATAAAAATATAGTAAAAGTAAGTTAAAAATACCATAATGAATCATAACAAATTTAGGAATAAATTTAATAAAATGTAGAACTACAAAATATTTCATCGAGAGATTGAAAAATGATGAAATAAATGGGAAGATATATCATGTTCATGACCTTAGTATTTTAGACTGCCAGTTCTTCCCAAAATTATCTGTGAATTTAATTACACTCAGGATCCTAGCACTCAGAATCCTAGCAGACTTTTTTTTTTGAGTTGGAGTCTCACTCTGTCACCCAGACTGGAGTGCAGTGGCCGCTCCCGGCCACCGCAGCCTCGACCTGCTGGGCTCCGGCGATCCTTCCGCCTCAGCCTTCCAAGTAGCCGGAATTACAGGCATGCGCTACCACGCCCGGGTGATTTTTTGATTTATTGTAGAGATGAGGTCTCACTGCCCAGGCGGGTCTCGAACCCGCGGGCTCAGGCAATCCACTCACCTCAGCCTCCCAAAGGCGTGGGATTACAGGCTGAGCCACCGAGCCCGGCTGACTTTTTTTTTCTAGTAGACATTGAGAAGGTGACTTTGCAATTCAAGTAGTAATACAGATTATTTGGAATAGTCACGATAATGTTGAAAAGGATGAACAAAGTTGCAGGATTTACATGATTTGATTTCAAGACTTACTCTAAAACTACTGTTAACAAGACTGTGTAGTGTTGGTATAAAAATGAACATGTAGGACCCATGCACAGAGAAGAGACTTTAGAAGTAGAATCACACATATCGGCTTATTTTAGACAGAAATACCCATGCAGTTCCATGGAGGAAAGGGTATTCTTCTCACAAATAGTGTTGGAACTATTTGATATCTATATGAATGAAATAAATCTCAATTTTTATGCTACATCATACACAAAAATTAATTTGAAATGGGATATATGCCTTAGCATAAGAGCTAAAACTACAAAAATTCGAGAAGAAAAACAATAACAAAATCTTTGTAAACTTGAGTTAGGTAAAACTTTCTTAGATAGCTGACAAAAAGACTAAAGTATAAAAGAAAAAAATGATAAACTGAATTTAATAAAAATTATAACTTTCTGTTCTTTAAAAGACACCACTAGAGAAAAGAATAGGGAAGCAAGAGGCTGTTGGAATATATTGACAACAAATATATCTGACAACGAACCTGTATCTAAACAATACTTACAACTTAATAAGGACACAAACAACCATATTCAAAATTGGGCAAAATACTCGAATAAACAATTCAAAAGAATATACAAATTGCCAATAAACAAATGAATGTTAGTCATCAGAGATTCCAAATGAAATCCACAAAGCAACAACCCTTTATACCTAAAAGGATGGCAAAACAAAGTGTTGGTGAGAATATGGAGGAATTAGGACTTTTATGCATTGATTTTGTGAATGTACAATGTTCTCCATTTTGGAAAACCAGTTTGGCAATTTCTTATAAAATTCCACATATACAAGGTCTGACAGTTAAATCTGTAAACTCATCCTGAAAAAATACTGCATATCTCACTGCTGAATATCACTACAGTCACCTTTGAAGTATTCCCCTTATGAAACAATGCACCTATGCCCATGCTTAATCCACCTGTCAAAGCAATTTTGGAACCCCTTTCCTAGAATGGCTATGAGAGCTGTCGTCTTGAGAATGTTGGAATTTGAATTAGAGCAATGAATAAACATTAAATTTCTTGTTAAACTTGGCAAGAGTGGAAGTGAAATCAGGGACATGTTCATCCAAGTTTATGGGGATAATGCCATGAAGGAAATGACAGTGTACAAGTGGATTAAACATTTTTCTGAGGGGAGAGAAATTATCACTGATGAAGAGATGTCAGGATGGCCAATAATGAACAGAACTGACAAAAAACATTGCAAAAATTCATTGAATTGTGCATCAAAATCATCAGCTGACTGTGAAAAGCATAGCACACCAAATAAACATCGATAGAGAAACAGTTAGAGATAGAGATAGAGATAGTTAGAGAGAGAGAAACTGAAAATCTTGGTATGAGAAAGCAGTATGCAAAAATAGTCCCAAAGGTGCTCTTGTATCACAATGTTGCATCAGCTCACACAGCACTGTCTGTGAGGGAGTTTTTTAGCCAGAAAACAAATAACTGTATTGGCACACCCTCCCTACTCACCTGATCTGTCCTCCAATGATTTTTTTCTTTATCCAAAGACAAAGGAAATGTTGAAAGAAAGACATTCTGATGACTTTCAGGACATCAAGGGTAATATGATGACAACTCTGAGGGCCATTCCAGAAAAAGAGTTCCAAAATTGCCTTGACAGGTGGACTAGATGCTGGTGTTGGTGCTTAGTTTCCCAAGAGGAGTACTTTGAAGGTGACCATAGTGATATTCAGCAATGAGGTATGTAGCACGTTTTCTAGGATGAGTTCGTGAACTTAATTGCTATACCTCGTACTTACATATGACTCAGTAATTCCACTTCTTGATGTTTAACCAAGAGAAATTAAAATATGTATGCATAAAGAGTGTATATTATTGAGTATTCCTAGTATTAAGTATTCATAGTGCCTTTATTCATAATAATCTCAAACTGAAAACAACACAAATTGCAAACAAGTGAATTGATAAACTGTATTTCATTCATATGCTGGAATATTATGCACAATAAAAAAGAATGATACACTGATACATGCAACAGCGTGAATGAATCTTATAGACATTATGCTGGTGAAAGAAGTTAAATACAAAAGGAAAACTGATTCCATATGTTTAAAATATAACAGGCACAATTAATCTTTTGTGACAGAGATCAGATCAGTGTTTGCCTGGGTTAAGAGGTGTAGATAAAGACTGATTGCAAAAAGAGGTGAGAGAACTTTCTGGACAGATAGAGGTGATGATTACATGTTTCATACATTTGTCAATTCCAACTATCTAAGGACTTAAACTGTGAATTTTAATTTATATAAATCATATCTTTGTAAAATTGATTGGAAAAAACTAATTTCATCTTGTCAAAAAGATTCAAGAGGCTTCTGTTTCTACATGAAGGATTGATTCCTATGGAAATTATTATCTGAACCTAAACAAAATATATGAAACAACTATTTTCCAACATGGGAAAACAGGCAGTGTAAGTTGGTGATGCTCGTAAGATAATAAACAAAGAAAATGATGTAGACAATCACCCCAAATTAGTACCTAGAAACAGTTTTCAGGCTGTGGTGCAGGAAAGGGGATACAGCAGAGACCAGCTACCTCTGAGCTGAGAAGAGAATGGAGTTTGAGCAGATTGGAGTTTGCAGAACAGAGTAACAGACAGCAGGTGAATGCATGTGTGTGCATGCACACACACACACACACACACACACACACACACACACACACACACACTAAGAGAATGATAAGGGGAGAGAGAGGGAGGGGGTTGGGGAGGGAAAAGAGAGAGAGGGAGGGGAAGAGGATGAAGGAGATGGAAACGGAGATGACCAGCAGAGATGGAAGAGAAAATGAGATCCAGAGCTCTGCAGAGGTTTTTGTTTTGTCTTTAGCTACGAACTCATCGATCAATGCAAGGGTGAAATACTCAATAAACTTATGGATGAATTAAAAAAAATGTTGTGCCTGTATACAATGAAAACTTACTCAGCAACAAAAAGAATAGAGCCATTGATACATGCAACAACATGGGTTAATCGCAAAACCATTATGCTAAAAGAAAGGTGCCCACACAAAAGATGACATGCTGTATGATTTCACATGGAGAAGAGACTAGAAAATGTGAACTTATTTATATATATATGTATATTTATAATCAATATTTTTTATTATGATATTGTGGGGTACAGTTAAGGGTTAGGTATACAAATATGCTTCGTTTAGGCACCCTTGTTGATAAGAGGTGTCTCCCCATCCCCAGACAGATATTTACTACCATTAATCCCATCTCCCTTCCCCTCCCCCCCAAAGTTTTCCACCACTGTCAGTCATTTTCTTATAGTATTACGTTGGATGTTCAAGGTCCAATATATGAGTGAGAACATGTGATACTCAGATCTTTGTTTCTCTGAGAGGTCACTCAGTATTATAGACTCTAATTCCATCCAGGTTGCTGCGAAATTCATGATTTTGTTCTTTTTTATGGCTGCATAGTATGGCTACATCAAGTATATGTACCACATTTTTAAAATCCAGTCCTCTTTTGATGGACAGCATGGTTGCTTCCAGTTTCTTGCTATTGTGAACAATGCTGTGATTAAACATACGTGTGCAGGTATCTTTTTGATAGAATGATTTGAGTTCTTCAGGGTATATTCCCAGTAGGGGGATTGTGGGGTCATATGGGAGGTCAATATTTAGAGCTTTTAGGAATCACCATACTGTTTTCCACAGAAGTTGCACTAGTTTGCACTCCCACCAACAGTGTAAAAGTGTTCTCTTTTCGCCACACCCTCTCCAGCAACTGTTATTTTTTCAGTTATTGATAATGGCCATTCTGACTGGAGTTAGGTTGTTTCTCAGTGTGGTTTTGATTTGCCTCTCCCTGATGATTAGTGAGGTTGAACATTTCTTCATGTGTCTGTTGGCTGCTCGGGTGTCTTCCTTTGAGAAGTGTCTGTTCATATCTTCTGCCCACTTTGTAATGGGGTTGTTTGTTTTTTTCTTTTCAGCACATTTGAGTTCCTTGTAGATCCAAGATGTTAAGCCTTTGTTAGACCTGGAGTTGGCAAATACTCTTCCCCAGTCTGTAGGCTGTCTCCCTGCTCTCTTGATGGTTTCTTTGGCTTTGCAGAAACTTGTCAGTTTAATGAAGTCCCACTTGTCTATCTTATCTCTTATGGCCTGTGGGTTTCAGGTTTTGTTCAGGAATTGGATGCCAGTTCCAATTTCCATGAGGGTATGTCCTGCATTTTCTAAGGTTCTTATGATTTGAGGTTTTACATTTAGGTCTCTGATCCATTTAGAGTTAATTTTTGTGTATGGGGATAGACAGGGGTCCTGTTTGAATCTTCTGCACGTTCTGCTGGTCAGCCAGTTTTCCCAGCACCATTTACTGAATAGGTTCTCCTCTCCCCAGTGGTAGATGGTGGGGGCTTTGTCGAAGATGAGTTGGTTGAGAAATTGAGGTTTTGCTTCTGGAATCTCAATTCTATTCCATTGATCTGTATGCCTGTTCCTGTACCAATACCAAGCTGTTTTGATTATTGTAGCTTTATAGTAAAGTTTGAAGTCTGGTAATGTGATACCACCTGCTTTGGGTTTTTTTTTGCTGAGGATTGCTCTGGCTATTCTTGGTCATTTGTGTTTCCATATGAATTCCTGTGTTGTTTTTGATCATCAGGACAAAAAATCAGCAACGAGATCCAAAATCTCAATATGACTCTTGATCAAAGGGACCTAATTGATACCTACAGAACCCTCCATCCAAAGACCACAGAATACACATTCTACTCATCACCGAAAATGTGAACTTAAAGTGATGAGAAGCAGGTCAGCGGTTTCTTGAGATAGAGGTGGGGAGTATAGATTGACTTTAAAGGACAGGAGAAAAGGCTTTAGGATCTTGAAGATGTTCTGTATCTTTATCTATATTTATCATCTTTATCTATATCTACTGTATATTCATATGTTTACATTAATGTATTTGTCAACATTTTTCAGACTGTGGATTTTAAATGGATAAATATTATCAGATGTAAGTTATACCGTGATAAAGCTAATTTTTAAAAAGTCACAGGAATCATTATAGAAAGTCAACTACTTTTGGAGAATATTTAGGCACCAACTCACTATCCTGAAAAGTAATTTAAAAAAATTAAGCATATATCCAGTTTTTCCTGTAAGAACTATAGCTTCAGGATGATTAAACAGTTGATGAGGGAAAGATTTTTAGAAGACTTGCTGCTAATAGATACAGAAGAAATGAAAGAAATACAAAACTCATAATTTTTCAATTTTAAATGAAACAGTGGATCTAGGCAACAGTCCTCAGTGGTATTAAACCTTATATGAAAGATGCTGGAAATTTTATGATGGAGGTACAGCTGATATCATTTTAACTCATGGATCAATCTCAGTATCTTTAAAAGAAGGAAAACCGTTAATTCATCATGAATTCACTGAGGAAATATGGGTAGGGGGTACGAAACACACTGGAATTATTATTTGGAAGGCAGACCCCTTGAAATAAAGGCTTCCCTCCACTAGGTGTCTTCTAGGATCCCATCTGCATCAGTGTACCTGCTAGCATTGCTGTGAGAGGCTGTGTTCAGCTTCAGTGATTTTTTTTTTCCGGAGATTCTTTCAACACCTTTGTCCATTTCACGATGGGTGATTTATACAAACAACCTGCCCACACCATGCTAAATGTTCAGCAGTTTTTGACCAAAAAATGGCATGACCCTTGTGCCCTACCCTTCCTATTCCCTGATCTCATCCTGAGTGACTTTTTTTTTGTTTCTCCAGATGAAAAAATCCCTCAAAGGGAAACGTTTTGCTGATGTGGAAGAGGTGAAACAGAAGAAACAGTCGAAGCACTAAAAGGCATCAAAACTGACAAGTTCAAAAACTGTTTTGAGCAGTGGAAAAAACATCTCAATAGGTGTATTGCATCAGACAGAGTACTTTGAAGGTGACTGAAATTTAAACATGTAAGAATAAATACACAATTTTTAAAATAAATAAATTCCATTCTTTTAGGTTCCTTCTTGTATACTTGCCAAAAATTTAGTTAACTTGATTCTAGTCAAACCTCTAGTTCTGACTGCCAGTTCACAGATTTATGAATAAATTAATCAACAGCTTAAGAAAGCCACATTCAGAATGTAGGTCATTCTAGAGAATTACCTGGCTTCTTTGACAAATCAACAGCAATGTTTCAAAAAACAAAAATAATAAGAAGAAAGATCTGCTTGTAATAAAACAATATTAAGAGAAATAACAACCAAAGAAATATGGAGACTTGTCTGGATCCTGATTCCACAAACCAACTGTGAAAAGCACCTTTGAAACAAGTGGGAAATTTGAACAGAGACTATTAAGAAGAATATTTAAAGAATTAAGGTGTTCACGTTAATTGTACTGGTTGTGATAGCGGCATGGTCTTAGTCTGTTTGGGCTGCTATAACAAAATGCCGCAAACTGAGTGGCTTATAAACAGCAGAAGCTTATTTCTCATAGTTCTAGAGCCTGGGAAGTCCTAGATCAAAGTGCTGGTAAGTACAGTGTCTTGAGAGCATCTGTTTCCTTGTTCATAGATGGGCTTGTGGTGTCCTGACATGGTGGAGAGGACAAGGCAGCTTTCTGAAGCCCATTCCTGAGGGTGCCTCCTTTATGATCTAATCACTGTCTAAAGGTCCCACCTCCAAATAGCATCACATTGGCGATTAGGTTTCAACTTATGAATTCTTGGGGACATAAATGTTCAGACCATAGCAGCATGGTGTTTACGTAATAATATCAACAAGATATCCATATGGAACTGTTTACAGATAAAATGACATGATATGGTATTTTGATTAGTTTTTAAATACTCCACCAAAAAGATTAAGATAATAAAACATGCACATTGTGTCTGCATATGTGGAAATGAATGACACAAAAGTTGCAAAATGTTGATAACTGTTGAAGCTCTGATGTGGGCACAAAAATGATCGATAGATAATACTTTCTAATTCTGAGTATGTTTTAAATTTTTTATAGTAAAAAGTTAATTTTTTTAAGACAGCCAGATTGTGAGAAAAACTTGTATTCAAAGGAATGACAATTAGACTGAATTTCAATAGCAATAATGGAAATCAGAAACCAGTAGAACATCTTCAATACCCAGAAAGAAAACAACTGTCAACCTAAAATTCTGTACACAGTAAAAGATATTTTCAGACAAGTAAACCAAAAAAATAGCATTTGTCTTCAATAAATAAAATTTTGCAGGATGCATTTGAGGCAGAAAGAAATGTTTGCAGATGTAGGACTAAGAAACAAAAAGGAATGAAGGGAAAAGAAAGTGATAAATATATGGGTACATCTAAATGAAGATTGGACGTATAAAATTGGGTCTTGGAAAGGAAAATGTTTAATGCAAAGTAACAAAGTACAGAGTTTCCAAAAAAGTAGAACAGTTACGTGTTTTGAGTTTCTTTTATTGCCCAAGAGAAGAGACAGGACATTTATTAGCATACTTTCATAGACTAAAGTTCATGTTGTCAATTCTGGGGTAATGTCTAAAAGGATTAAATAAGAGAGTTATGACATAAATTAGTAGGCAACAAACATTGAAATGGTAAAAAAACAAAAACAAAAACAATATGAAAATGGAGAGAGAAAGTTGGGGATAATAGAAGGTACAAAATAAAATGGAAATTTAAGTACAAATATGTCAACTGTTATGCATATAATGACTAAATGTTCCAATTAAAAGTTGACTTGTCAGACTGAATTACAAAACAAAGGAGAAACTACTTGATATTACTTGGCTATAAGTATAAATATGAATGGAAACAATGAAGTCATAAGGCATTTCTCAGTTAAATAATGGTTACTGAGCTCTAAATCTAAAGTATTTTGATTTGCTCCCCCAAAAGGTCTTGAAATATTAATATGTAAAGTAAAAAATGGAAATAACTCTAAAGAAAAAATAGACATCCAGATTCACAGTGGAAAAATGTTTATTTACCTATATGAATAATCATTCCATCAGGAATCAGAAAATATATGGATATTTGAATAACACAATGGAGAACTCAAACTTATAAACATATATAGAACCGTGCTGCCCATTAAGGTAGACTGGATTAAAAAAAGTGGTACATATGCATTATGGAATATGATGCAGCCATTAAAAAGGACAAAATTATGGACGTCACAGCAACTTGGATGGATTTAGAACCTGTCATACTCAATGATCTGTCACAGAAATAAAGAACTAAGTACCATATGTTCTCACTCATAAGTGAACCTTAAACATTTATCATAATACTACAAGAAAGAGATTGGCAGTAGCGAGACACTACCAGGGAAGGGGAGGGAAGCACATAACATCACTAAGCCTACCTGATCCTGAACCAGGCGAAGTGAGAACCAATGGGACACCCAAACTTCACCTGTATGTTGACCACTTAAATATCTAATCCTGAGATGACAAGCAGAGCTGGCAGGCTGCCATGCGAGCCAATAGGTTGGGATCACTGCCACCTCTCCTGTGACCGAGAAATCCTGGCCACCCACCCTGTGTCTCCTGTTGTCTGCCCTGAGGCAGGCAGCCATCTTGTTCC
>NW_007252167.1:0-960 GCF_000164805.1 Carlito syrichta | reverse complement strand
TGAGGAGAGACAAGAGGAAATAGGAAGGAGCTGATGTCAGAAATAACAGCAGTAAAGAATACTGTGATGGAAATGAATAACAGACTAATAAACCATGGAAAGCAGAATCAGCCAAGCAGAAGAAAGAATCTCAGAGCTTGAAGACCAAAACACAGAACTAACCCAAACTGTCAAAAGCATAGAAAAGAAGCTCAAAAAGACAGAACAAAACCTACAAGAGATGAATGATCACTTCAAGAGACCAAACCTAAGAGTAATTTGGCTTCCTGAGGCAGAGAGAGAAACAGAAGCCACACTGGAACAAACATTTCATGAAATCATTCAAGAAAACTTCCCTCATCACATCAAGGATGAAAAAATCCAAATACAAGAGATTCAGAGAACCCCTGCAAGACAACAAATGAGAAGACCAACTCCCAGACACATAATAATTCGCCTAAACAAAGTAGTTATAAAAGATAAAATCCTAAAGGCAGCAAGAGAAAAAGGCCAGACTACCTACCAGGGAAAACCAATTAGAATAGCAGCAGATTTATCCACAGAAACCCTGCAGGCCAGAAAAACCTGGAGCCCTATCTTCAAAGTTCTAAAAGAGAAACAATTTCAACCAAGAATTACCTACCCAGCCAAACTAAGCTTCATTAGTGAGGGAGAATTGAAATCGTTTCCAGATATCCAATCCCTAAGAACCTACGCTGCCACCAGACCACCTCTACAAGAAACACTTAAGAAAGTACTGAACACAGAATAAAAAGAAAAAAGAACAACAGGATTCTTCACAAGAGTACAGGCAAAAGATTAAAAACACACATGAACCAACTCCAAAACCCAAAGAAAGACAACAAACAAACAGGAACAACTCTGTAAGAACCTTATGATAGGGATCAACCCTTCATTTCAATTATTAGCCTAAATGTGAATGGACTAAATGCACCACTGAAAAGACATAGAATGGCAAAA
>NW_007252166.1:210111-211239 GCF_000164805.1 Carlito syrichta | reverse complement strand
TTTTTGTCTTCTATATCCTGAATTTGGGCTTTTATTTTGGTGATCTGGATTCTTCTGCTGAAATTAGGGTTTTTGTTGTCTTGCTTTTTCAGCTTCCTTAGGTGGCTTGTTAGGCTGTTAGTTTGTGTTCCTTCCATTTTCTTCATGTGTGTTTGTAGGAATATATATTCCCCTCTTACTACAGCTTTTAAGGCATCCCAGAGATTTTAGTAAGATGTTTCTCATTTTCATTTGTTTCCAGGTATCTTTTGATCCCTGTTTTGATTTCTTCATTGACCCAGGAGTTGTTTAGCATCATGCTGTTTAGTGTCCATGTCTTTGTGGGTTTTGGGGGACTTTGTTGGTGTCAATGTTTATTTTTACTCCACTGTGGTCCGAGAAGGTGCATGGTAGAATTTCAGTCCTTTTAAATTTGCTTATGCTTGATTTATGGCCAATTATGTGGTCGATCTTAGAACACATTCCATGTGGTGATGAGTAGAATGTGTATTCTGTGGTCTTTGGATGGAGTGTTCTGTAGGTATCAATTAAGTCCATTTGGTCCAGAGTCATATTGAGGTTCTGGATCTCACTGCTGATTTTTTGTCCTGATGATCTGTCTAGGATTGTGAGTGGGGCATTAATGCCCCAGTTATGACGGTGTTAGAGTCAATATCTTTCTTTAGTTTTCCTAGAAATTGCTTTATGAAAGTTGGCACACCTATGTTGGGTGCATATATGTTTAGGATAGATATTTCCTGTTGATGGAGTGAACCTTTTATCATTATGTAGTGGCCCTCTGTATCTTTTTTAATTTTTGATAGCTTAAATGATATTTTGTTTGAAATTAGGATCGCGACTCCTCCTTTCTTTTGTGTTCCATTCGCCTGAAAGTTTGTTTCTCATCCTTTTACTTTGAGTCTGTGTATGTTCTTTCTCGTGAGATGAGTCTCTTGATGGCAGTATATTGTTGCCTGGTGATATTTTATCCATTTTGCCATTCTATGCCTTTTCAGTGGTGCTTTGAGTCCATTCACATTCAGGCTAATTATTGAAATGTGAGAGTTCATCCCTATCATAGAGTTCTTATGGAGTTGTTGTTCTTCCACTTGGTTCTTTTTTGTCTTTCTTTTGGTTTGGGGGTTGCTT
>NW_007252166.1:207522-209227 GCF_000164805.1 Carlito syrichta | reverse complement strand
GGTGGGGTTGCTTTTATTTCTCTTCTGCTATATCCTGTTCTTCCTTATGAGGGTCTTCTGGCTTTGTTCATTTTTGAGGTTGGAGTGTAGGCTGCAATCTGTACTTTTTGCAGTTTTGAGGTTTAATTGAGAGGAACGTGTGGTTCAGAGTGTATATGCTGATTCTAGCATCCACAAACAGGTGTATGAGCACACTGGAACCTATTTCCCTCTGCCTTACAATCTGTTCATTCAGCAGTATGTAGTCTTGGTTCCTAGATTAAAATGGGGGTATAAAAGAGGAAAATAATGGAGGAAGGGGGAGTCAATAGGAAGTTAGAAAGAGAGAAGAGTGAGAGGGAAAACAGACATACATACCAACTATCAGGTGAGAAAGAGACACAAGGCCGGAGAGAAGTGGAAGAAGACATGTAAGAAAGATTCCCTAAAGAATACAGATAGCTACACAGAGACAGACCAATATAAACATGAAACAGTGTAAGTCAGAAGGCAAACAACGAACATGATCAAAATAAACAGTCAAATTATAAAATCATAAGTCACAATAAGAGATCAGACTAAAATCACTTCAGCCCTGATCTTGGCCTCTCCCCTTTGTTTTTCCATTGCAGGCAGCTAGGTTTACTCTCAGCTTGGGTTTGGCTGCCTGGGAATTGCTTTTATCTGATTCAGCTTAGGGGTGGGGCTTTGTCTCCTGTTTAGCAATGTTACCTTAGGAACTAAGGTGGAGTTTGTTGATAGGTGGGCAGGGCAGTGGAAATCTCTGCCTGGAGAGAGGCAGAGGCACATTCTCTTTCATAGATCCCTTTCTCTCCACTTGTCTGGGTCCCCAAGCTTGGGGTCATGGGCTGAGTACCTCAGCCAGGGTGGGCCCGGGACTCCAGAACTCCAAAGCTGCAACAGGCAGGCAGTGAGTGACGAGAGTGGCTCTGGGCCCCCCACAGGGTACTTCAACCAGGAATGGGACCGGTGTCTCTGAGGGGCGGGCGTCCAGAGCCTCTCTGAGTGACCAGCAGCTTGGTGACAATGAGAGACGATGTAGCCAGGGAGCTAGCTGAGACCCGAGACTACCATGCATGCAGTGGAAGAGCAGCAGTAGTGGGCCGCAGTAACCGACCCTGCGTGGGACCAAGGGACCCAAGGCTCAGACCAGCGCTTGCTGGTGGTGGGCTTGAATCGCCAGCAGGTGGTGTTATCCCTTGCTCCAGATGGTCTTTATCTCAGCTGCTCGCCCGCCCCTCAGGCACTGACGGTGCGATGTGGAATGCCTGCCTTGGTGGCAGTGGCGGCAGCAGCAGCAATGGTGGCAGCAGTGGTGGCTGGGTGCGATGTGTAATGGCCACCTCTGTGCGGCGGCTGCCTCGGAGGAAGTGGCTGCTCGGCTGCCACGAGGAGGCGGAGGCTCGGCTGCCTCGGAGGAGGAGGTGGCGGCGGCTCCGCTGCCTCGGAGGGGGGGGCGGCGGCACCTCTGCTGCCTGGGGGGGCAGCGGATTTTAAAATAATAGACAAAAATTTAAGGTAAAAATCGTATACAAAGTTATTATATAAGAAAGAAGGCCAGGCACAGTGACTCACGCCTATAATCCCAACACTGGGAGGCCTAGGTAGGAGGATCACTTGAGCCTATGAGCTGGGCAACATAGTGAGACCCCATTTCTGTAAAAAACAATAATAATAAATGGACTGAGTTCGGTGGCTCAGCCTG
>NW_007252166.1:190628-207502 GCF_000164805.1 Carlito syrichta | reverse complement strand
GCTGCCGGTCGGACCGGCAGCAGCAGCCACCACAGTAGCTGCCCAGACCTTGGCGATACCTCAGCAAAGTCTACCTTCAAGCTCCGTGTGAACAGCAGGTTGCAGACGATGGGATCTGCAGCCTTCAGCATGAGAATCAGAGTCTCTTTGCGTTCTCCTCGGTGGAGAGTTTCACAGGCAGTGCTGCCCTGTTGCCATCTTGCCCAGCCCCCAACTTGAGTACTTTAAATTGAACTTCTAGGAAGTTATGCAGGTGAGCTCCCTAGGGATTATTTATCATTAAACATTTAAGAAACATAAAGAAATTTTAAAGAGAGGTCTCAGAAAGTAATCAGACTTTCACAGATTTTTGCTAAATTTCCTACCTACTCCATAGGTCTAGAGAAAAGGTCTAAGAAAGAAATGATAGGAAATCCACTAATAAACAAAAACAGAGAAAATTTCCAAACCGAAATATAAAAATTTTATTCAATATCACTAGTAAAAATGAAATAATTGCAAATATAAAGAAACAAATAGTATTTTACATCTACAATGTCTTAAATTCTATAACTATTACTGCTGATGGTAGAATTCATAAGCACGGTAGACTAGATCAATGGGTGATTAGCTACACTTGCCATATGAAAGTTTCTGTGTGAAAACTTAGCTGTTTCTTTATAAATGATTTCTCTCTCAAAAGGAGAAAATGTATTTATAAATAACTTCAGCAGTATTCTTTGGTCTATAGTTAACACCTCTCATCAGCAGTTGGTTGAACCCACAGGTGCTGAGGGCCAGCTGTCCTTCCACCACAGGACTGCTGAGAGGATTAAATGAGCTCGTGTGCTAGACCCTTAGCATATCACCTAGAACATGGTAAGTACTTCATTTGTGTAAGTTCTATTATTATTTAACATTAAATACAGCTTTTCAGTGACACCTGGAAAGCTACCAACATGTCAGTGCAACACTGGCTTTATGTTTAGAGCACAGAGAGTGGACAATAATTCTCTGCTTTATTTTGGAATCTAAAATCATACCAATATGATTTTCATTCTAGTGGATGTATTTTTAAAAAATTTTATTATAGATATGTGGCGTACAAGTCAGATTAGCTACACAAGCAGGTGGCATGCAGGTAGAGTTTGGACCTCCAACTGGCCCTTACTTCCTCTGGTTTAGGACCAGGTACCCTTTGTGATGCTACATACTCCCCTCCTGCCCTGGCAGTGTCCACTGACTGCCAACCCTTCTCTTGTGCTATTGTGATGAATGTTCAGGCCCCATTTATGAGTGAGAACATGCAGTACTGAGTTCTTTGTTTCTTTGATATATCACTAAGTATGGTGGTCTCCAACTTCATCCAATTTGCTGCACATTCCATGATTTTGTTCTACTTTATGACTGCATAATTCTTTATTGTGTATATGGACCACATTTTCATTATTTAGTCCACTTGTGATGGTCAGTAGGATTAGTTCCATGTTTTTGCTATTGTGAATAGTACAGCTATAAACATGCATGTACAGGTGTCTTTTTGGTAAAATGTTTCATGTTTCTCCAGGTATATTCCCAGAGGAGGTATTTCTGGGTCATATGGAAAGTCAATTTTTAGTTCTTTTGGGAATTGCCACACTGCTTTTCATAGAGGTTGAACTAGCCTGCACTCCCACCAACAGTGTAGAAGTGTTCCCTTTTGTCTGCACCCTCCCCAGCATCTGTTGTTTTTTGATTTATAGTTGAGGGCCATCCTCAGTTAGGTGGTATCTCATTGTGATTTTGATTTGCAATTCTCTGATGATTAGTGAGGTGTATTTTTTACTTTTATTTTTGTTTGGATATAACACACAGGAGAATGCAAAAACACTCAAATATGCATAGTTATACAGCAAATATTATTAAAATAATGGTCACTTCTCTGAAGCCCTACTGTGTCCCTAATGGAAACCTCCTTTGTTTTTCTATGGGAAACCACAACCCTTGTTCTTAGGGTGACCATACTTTAGTTCGTCTAGATTTTCTTTATGGTTTTATCACATATAAAGTATGATGTCTCCTGTTTTTCAGTTTTATATCCATGAGAAATATACTGCATGCCTTCTTTTATGCCTTGTTTCTTTTGATCTATATTTTGTATACAAAATTCTTTTTTAAAAAATCTTTAGTTTATCTCTTTTTATTGTAAGGATTTCAGTGTAATAATATATGTACAATTTCTTTATCCATTTAATGTTAAGGTAATTTTACAATTGATGAATACTTGGCTCATTTCCAGTTTAAGACTATTATTAAAATTCTTCTTAGAACAGTCTTAAATATGTCTCTTGATACACAAGTGCTTCATTTCTTTATGGATATACCCAGGAGTGAGATTGCAATATTATAAGTGTAGCTTCAATTTTATTGGATAATACAAATTGTTTTCCAAAGTTAACATACTAATTTTTACTCCCACTAACAGTGTATGAGAAATCTCATTATTCCACATCCCAGCTAACATTTATCATTATCAGATTTTCTATTTTGTCAATCTGGCATGTATCCTGGGATCTCAATGTGATTTTTGCTTGTGTTTTCTGATTATTAATGATGTTGAGTGTCTTTTCATATTCTTATTGGTTGTTTGAATTTTCTTTTTGTGAATGACTTGTTCAAATCTTTTTCTCATTTTGAATTGGGTTGTCTTTTTCTAATTAGTCTGTGAATATAAGATCTTGGTTTGTTCTTTCGATATCAGATTGTAAAGCCCTACCCAATGTCATGAAGATATTTATAATCACATCAACACTTAACTTTTTTTTCCTCATGCTTAAGTTTATAAGTTACTTGAAGGTGATTTTTATATATGATGTGAGGAAGAGGTTCGGTTTTATTCTTTTCTTGGTTTTGCACAAGCCAGTTTTGAGGCTATTTTGGAGAGAACTCATCTATATTGAATACACAGGAGACAGCATGCCTCTCATATAGAAGATTTGATGAACAAATATTATTTGATACAGTTCCTAGCCATCATTCTGCATTTTTTAAATATAGTTAAGAATCCAACTGACCAAGGACTCTAAGATGCAGAATGACAGTACAGTTGCTTCAAGGTTATTCATGTCTGGCACTAGACTTCAAATGATGCTGTTTGACAGTGTTGATCTGCCTTGCTCTGAAATTCCTCAGAAAATGCATGCTGCATTGAAGTTGGTTTTGAAAAGAGATATCTGTACAAGGTGAGCAGCCGTTAAATGCAGCTTTGGAATAATTGGCCTTCCTCCATTGTTCAGTTCGTAATAGCTGCAATAGCTCATACTGTTAAAATAGATCCAATTATGTAGAAAAATATTAAAGAAGCAGCAAGCATTTCCTCAGCTAGCATACCTTACCTAAAAGGTAAGCAAGGGCTTTTTTTTCCCTTTTAGTTTATGACTATGCATAAATTAAAGGTCCAACAAAATTAAGAAATTTAGAAATAAAAATACAGAAGAGAATCCTCAGTACAGGATCACATAATACTGAAAATACAAGAGTCAAAATACAATGGGAGATTGTAAGAAAGGCTATAAAAAGTAGACGGCTTGATTGCTCTATTAATCCTAGAACTTTGACACAATATTCATCACAGTATAAGTGTCTATTTTAGAAATTTTCTGTCTCAAAAAATTGTAGTACCCATTTATATACATATGTCTAGTATGAATACATAAAATTTTCTATAAAAATAAATGAGAACATTTGATGTGTACTTCATCTCATGGTAATGCATGTTATCTGAGATAAATGTGTAGTAAACTTGAGTCTTAACATATTTTCTGCATTAATTAACTATTTCAAAGTAAAGTAAATTCCTCTATCACATTATGGTAAATTTCAGTATTTGGGGGTGGGGAGGGAGTGCCAATTGTTGCATTCTTAGATTCTTTTGATTGTTCTATATCCTTTCAGTACTAACTTAGGGTATTTTAAAAAAATATATTTTCAAAAAATGAGTTGTTAGAAGATTGGAAAGATGTTTTCTTATAGTAATTATGTCATCTATGGTTATTAGGTCTTCAGGCCAATTGATATGCACATATGTGGAAAAAAAAACTTGCTGAAGTTTTTCTCTAATGATACTTGAGAGTCTATGTACCATTTTTTACAATATTATTGTTCAGAATAAATTTGGAATTTCAAGCTGAGATGTCAGGAATGCACATTCGTCCCATGCTGTGGTGGAATTTGAACCTCTTCTTCCTCTTTCACCTCTGAGCACAAGTGGTGAGGATTTTCTCCAATCCTGGACACTTCTAATGGCTTCTGTAGGTTAGTGTAGAGTTCCAGCAGTAACTGGTAGGAAATGAAGAAATTGAGGCAGCATCTTGGGTGGAAGTTTGAAGGAAGAGGTTCCATTTCAGGGTCATACTTTTGGGTCAAGACTTTTTTGCAGTATTAGGACTTAGAGTAGTCTTTAACTTCCTCTGTCAATATTTTGTTTTGTTTTGTTTTGTATTTTTCTGATATCACTCACAAGTATTAGTCTACCAGTCTCTTTTTCTTGCCACTACCTGTTGCCTCTATCCATGATGGCATTCCTCTTTGACAAAATATGATCAGGATGGACCTACCTGCTTCTTCTCTTCAGCTCTCAAGCAAGAACGCAAGCCCCATGGGGACTTTTTTTCCCTCTTTTAATTTTTATTTAAAATTGTAAGCCGGGCTCAGTGGCTCAGCCTGTAATCCCACGCCTTGAGAGGCTGAGGTGAGTGGATTGACTGAGCCTGCAGGTTCGAGACCCACCTGGGCAACTTGGCGAGACCTCATCTCTACAATAAATCACAAATTAGCCAGGCGTGGTATCGTGCCTGTAATTCCAGCTACTCGGAAGGTTGAGGCAGAAGGATCGCCGGAGTCCAGCAGGTCAAGGCTGCGGTGGCCGAGAGCGGCCACTGCACTCCAGTCTGGGCGACAGAGTGACACTCCAACTCAAAAAAAAATAAAAAATAAATATGCCGGGCTCGGTGGCTCAGCCTGTAATCCCACGCCTTTGGGAGGCTGAGGTGAGTGGATTGCCTGAGCCCGCGGGTTTGAGACCCACCTGGGCAGCGAGACCTCATCTCTACAATAAATCAAAAAATCAGCCGGGCATGGTAGCGCATGCCTGTAATTCCAGCTACTTGGAAGGCTGAGGCAGAAGGATCACCGGAGCCCAGCAGTTGGAGGCTGGGGTGGCCAGGAGCGGCCATTGCACTCCAGTCTGGGCGACAGAGTGAGACTCCAACTCAAAAAAATAAAAAATAAAATAAATAAATACATACATACATAAATAAATAAATAAAATTGTGGGGTACAATTCAGGGCTAGGTATACAAATGTTCACTGTGCAGGTACCCTTATCGATGAAGTGTGTGCGTGTGTGTCCCCCCCGCAGATATCAACTACTGTCAATGCCACCTCCCCACCCCCCACCCCCCTCTCCACAGTTTCCCGCCAGTTTCAATTCTTTTCTTATAATAATACGCCAGTTGTTCAAGGTCCACTTATGAGTGAGAACATGTGATACTCAGCTCTTTGTTTCTGTGAGAGATCACTCAGTATTATAAACTCCAGTTCCATCCAGGTTGCTGCGAAGTTCATGATTTTGTTCTTCTCTATGGCTGCATAGGTTCTGACCACTGGTAGTGACCGAGAAACACATGGGTGTTAAAGCAACTCCCTTCTTTCTGTTTGTCCTCTATTTCCTTCCAGAACATGTAAAGAAAGATCAGGTCTGCACATATATGCTACCAAAGAGTCTTGAACCCAAAAGACTAAAGTAAGAGTTTTCACATCTCATAGGATTTGAACAAAAACTTATGGGGCACTTTTTTCAGTGAGGAAGTTAATAACTGATCCCTTACAGGAATGTGTGGAGAATGAATTAAGCTAATGTGGGTAAAAGTGATCATTTCTTTTCCCCTTATGGCCCTTTCAAAGTTTGATCAAATGAGAGAAGCAGCTACTTTCACAAAGCCAACAGCCACTTGGCAGGTTTAATTTGAAAATTAACATACCAGTATGTATTCTGCAAATCCTGTTAACAGAAGTTGTCAAATACAGGGTCCATTGAACTAATTACATGTGACATCTTCAACAAGTATGCACAGATGGCAATTTGTAGTCAATGGGAATCTCAGATCAAAGTATTTTAATAACAAAATTTGACTTTCTATGAATTAATTCTCTCAGTTTAAGGTTTTCTTCTCTGTAGAAGTATTTGCTCATGAGTTATCTGAACATTAATACAACCTAAAAGTTGAAGAGTAATTTTTTCAGTTGGCAATACAGCAAAAGTAGGCTAATTTTTGCCAGAAAAGGTATTGTTTTAGGGATGAAGTTCATAATATGGGGAAAATTATAATATAAATGATGTTGTCAAGTCATATTTTTCATGTCATTACTCTTTGTTTTATGCAATAGCAGTGACAAAGTGAAACTAATAGTTTCAGAGGGCAGTTCTCATGGGAGCTAGGAATTCTGGTTTGTATCACTTCTGAGTATATCAGTTTTTGTTTACTGAAAAATGGAAAACCACCAGACCAATGACATTAAGGGGGTGTCATTAAAAAAGAGTGGGAATGGGGCAAGAGGGAACAAACAAAAGTGGAATAAACAAAGGTGCTGATATCAGGTTGACTTGACTTTGAATCCCAGCTTTGCACCCAACAGCTTCATGATGCTGGGCAGTTTAAACTGTTACCTTAATTTGTTCATCTGTAAGAGAAGGTAATACCTGAATTGTAGAGCTATTGTGGAGATTAGGTAAAGCAATCTATGTGCCTTAGCACAGTTTCTGGCACTTAGTAGGTGTTTAATAATGTGAGTCACTCTCTCTCACTTCCAAATCCCCACTCGTTCTACATAAATAAATATAGATCGCATGCCTAGAGTATTGTAATGTACTTTTTAATAAGAAAATATTTATAGAATATTTCCTGTTTGCCAGGTACTGTCCTAAACATTTTAACAATAGTAACTCCTTCATTTCTCATAACAACCTGTGGAATATACTATTATTATCTCTCTTTTAGAGTGAAGAAATTGAAGCACAGAGAGTTAACAACTTGCCCTAACACAGCAGGTAAATGCAGGCTGGGTTTAAACCCTGGACATCTGCTTTGTACAAAAGTCCTGCCTCTACTGTCTTTCAGAGTAACAAAATAAAAATTTCAATATCATTCTTTGTTGTCAGAATATCACTATCAAGGGTGAATATATATGATTTAAATTAATACTTTAAAGGAAATTGATGTCAACTATGCCAGAAAAGATTGTGCCTTAAGAGATCGATGGGGCCAAGAAAGAAGATGGAGCCTGAGAGGATGACAGGAGAGGGCACCATGGCGATGGAAGGAGGAACATTATGTCGGGGCAGCAGAGGAAAAACACTAAGGCCATGTCGGGACATCATTTACCAAACTCTTCACAATCAAATCTGTGCTTTCCAACTTTCCAGGCAGGTATAATGTGTGGTTATGGCAAAGCTTGTCCCCACCTTGTAGAAAACATTAAAACTGCCACCAGGTGCCAACCATTACTGCTTTTCCTGAGTCATGAAGATTTATTCAAAACAACAACATTCTGACCCTATAGAGCTCGGTTTCCATAGGTTCATTAACTGACTTACCGCTGTGTTGGAAAACAAAATTGAAGAGCTTTGGAATACTCTGCTGCCAGTTCTGCTCCCCTTCCAAGATGAAGGACTTCCCCCAGTTGCTGGGTGTTCTGGCCACCAGAAAGCACTCAGCTGTCAGACTCTTTCAGGAACTGCCTTAGCTGAAGAGCCACCTCAGCCATCCCACAATTCCCTAGGACAGACCAATTCAGTGACACTTCAACACAGAGGTCTAAAGGCACAATCCCCTGGCCCCAACTGGGACAATACTGAAGGACTATTCTAGTGCCAGAGCTTCTTTCTCATGGAGTTGGCTGAGCCCTTTTGTCAAGGCTGCATCTCAGCCCAGTTTCTCCACTGCCTAACGTGCTGCTTTTCCTTCCATAGGTGTGGATCCCAAGTTCATTAATAAGCATCTTGCAGATGAATCTCCATCTCAGAGTCTGCTCTCCAGAAAACCCAGTTTGCAACCAGTTCCTGTCATACACACACACACACACACACACACACACACACACACACACACACACACATGTCTATATATATATTATGTATAATATATATATAATTCCAAGTTCCAGTAATTTGCACTTTGGCACATTTCTAGTCTCTCCCTCTACACAGGCGAGCACTCTTGAGATAACATGCAGAGATGACCATGCAGAAATGACAGCAGAAGCTCAGACTCTGGTTACACTTTGCAAATCTCACTGGTAAATGTTACTTAATGGGTATCTCATAAGACTTGTCGCTTAAATAGACATGATACCACAGTCATGACTATCTCTGGGCTGGATATTTCCCTGAAAGCTAAAACATTCTGAATACAATATTTTCACTGGAAAGAAAACTGGTATTATTTCTGGATAACTGTAGGAAAAGGCTTATGAAGAAATACATTTTTTTCCTAGTAAACTTTTTAAAAAATCTGTTTGCGTGCTTGCCTGCTTTGTTTTGTTTTAGGTGACCAAGTGCGACATAGACTTTACAAGCATATTTTGAAGGAAGACTGACCGAATTTCAGGTCAGCACATTTCTGTAGGTTCAATGATGAAACACAGTATTACTATTTTAAGAAGTTATTAAGAGTAGCTTTTTTTTAATCTGAAATTTAATCAAGATTTTTTTTCTTTTGTCAACTGTTCTCTGACAAGCAAGTTCATTTCCAAGTACATGAGGCTGAATGAGATTCCAAGAAGTATGTGAATATCCTCTTCTACTATCCTTCTCAATAAGGGGGACAGTATAGTTGCCCAGATTAGAGGACCCTCTTCAGTGGGTGCACGTCACCAGTCTGCTGGTAACACTAAAAGCTAGAGTACGGTCTTGTAAGGAAGCTGGCAAGAAGTCATGAAACAATAATTTAAGCATATAAAATTCTAATCTATTTCTCGTCTCTAAAGATAGCTGAGAGAAATGCAATCTCCTTTTAACTTCAAGTTGTTCATCTATTGCTAGTCGAGCTTTGTTATGTACCTCTGCCCTGTCACCTTTTCCAATTGGAAGTTTGTTCTATAAGCAAAAGCACTAATGAAAACTGACCAAGGCACTTTTTGTGGAGTAGGCTTGGCAGCCATTAAAGGGCCACAGTCAAATTGGAATCATTTCTAAGAATGGTATAATAGCAAGAGTGTGGTAAAGCTATAAGGACATGAAATGCAGTGTTTACACTTAAAACAAATTTAATGCAATAGGTTGTGATGTTAACCAATTCCTTTCTTGCTCAATAGGTCTGAATAGATAAGTGCATAGAAACTGACCTTAAGACTACATGTAGGATGCTCGAAGGTAGCATTTTTCCTTAAAAAAAAAAAAAAAGTATATAGTACATGTGATTTACCTTGGAAAAAACCTCAGATGCACCAAATTTTGTATAAAAATAAATAAGAGAGTGATTTTTCAGTTTTCATCAGGCTCTTGCATTTTGTGGAGGAAGGGATAAAAGCACAGGATTTCTTCCACAACTACCAACAGTGCCATCAAGGGGTAGGGATAAGGGGGAGTGGACTCCAATTATGCCAGGCTGTTAGCAGGTGGTCTAGGACTGACTACATGCATATCAGAAACTTGCCTATGCCAAGAGACTGGGAAATTTTATTTCATAGGTTTACATCTACAATAACCCTGACAACAGGGACCAGAATTCTCAAGATCTCTCTAGTAAGAAGACGCCACATTCAAAAAGCTTAATCTTATCTTTTTTCCATTTTAACTGCCCAGCATTTCCCAAAGGGTCATCTGTGGAGTGTTAAAAGGTATTACTCAATAAAATGTTCCATGGTCAAGGGCATCTGAGAAACAATGGTTTAAGGAAAGCACAGGTTTCTTACAGCAGAGAGTCTCAGATCTGACAACATACTAATGTGCATTATAGCTCTCCAAGTGAGAAATAAAATCTTCTACATTTATTTGATGTGTTGACTTCTTCTTTTCAGGGAACAGCTTGTGGAGTTAGTGTCCCAAGTAATATATCTTGGGAAATCCTATAATCATTTTTGAGGAATCTTAGTTTTAAAATCTTATAATGTCTTCCTAAATTGCTCATGTTGTAGCCAAATTTAAAAATTCTTTTTTTAATATAACATTTAAATTTATTAATAAAGTAATTTCACCACATTTATAGGTATGTTTTAATTAAAAATAAAACATCTTATTAATATATAAAAGAATGGGAAACTAACATAATTTGTGGAACACAGTAGATAATTAGTAAATTTTATTCACTTCTTTTCCTTTTGTTTTCCATTTTGGATAATCCTGTCATACAATTCAATAGTGTCAATTTGTAACCTTTATGTATATTAGCATAATCTTTGCAAATGTTCTCTTTCTTTTTTTAACTTTTAATTTTTTTATTTTGATATGTGAGATATAATTCAGGGTTAGGTACACAAATGTTCACCATGCAGGTATCCTTGTTTATGAGGTGTAAAAATTCTTGGTTTATACATTTCATACATGTATTCTTTAATCTGACTGCATTTTAGTAAAATTAAAGACATTTAATTAATACACACTCATTCTGACTCTTGATTGACACAGTATTTAGAAACGTACAATTTTGTGTGCTCAAAGGCAACACACTTTCAGAGTTGCTGGAAATTTCAGTGCAAGGTTTCAAGTAGATAATAGGCAGTACTAGCCTAGTTTTAAGGCTTTGAGTCAAACACCCCTTTCGACAGCAAATTAGTTCTTTCTTGCCTACGTTCCATCACTATGATGGGAAGAAATGCCTGAGTCGCTGGCTCTCTTGGAGCCAGAGCACAGTTGTCTGTAGAAGCATCTTGTGATTTGCAGCTTCTGATAATACCTATCAACCCCCAGCAGCCAACTTTGATGCCCCACTGAAGGAAGAGTTAAGCAGCTTTAACCTGAAAATGCTCAGAAACAATTACAAAATCGAATAAGGCACTACTGACATGGCAGGAAGGATGTGCACGAAAAAGTGAAACATCAGGAACATGCATTAATCACCCCATATAGCTGCCAAGCCTCTCCCTGAACCCACGAGATAAAACAGAAATATAATTTTAAGCAAGAAAACAGCCAGAGTCCAGAAATTACTTAGCTAATCTCTGTGCCATAGTTTCATAATCCTTAAAATGAGGGCGATAACACCAACATTGAGAAAAATTAAGGATAATGTGTTAATATGTAAAGAAACTCACATAGTGCTTGGCACATAGTAGGTCCTCAATCAGTAATACTTATATTATTATATATATTATACTATTATTAGTATTTTTTAAAAGGTGTGTGACAGACAAGCCAGGCTATCAAAATTCTAGTAATTTGCTAAAACTGCCAACAACCTCAAGACTTCCTCAGGATATTATTAAACAGTAAACACTAGAACCTAGTCGATGAAAATGTGCAGACATCATTCAACGTAGAGGAACACGGAAAGTAAATTACAGGTGGAATTTTAATTTAATTCAAGAATCAGTGAGATGAATTTTTTTTCAAGGAATACTCAAAGATTTTTCTGTCAAATTGTGCTGTCCTCATAAGGACTGAAAATTGTTGTTAATGTTTCCTAAGAGACTAAAGACACGGTATAGAGTATAGCCACCAAATAATAAAATAAAACAAATGAAGGTTTGTCCCTGAAGTGCAAATTGTATCATGCAAATTGCCCATGAAAAAAAAAATCAGCATGAAAATCTCAGCCCAGGGCATCAGGTAAAGGACGTTGGTTTCAGATACCCACAGAGAGACCGGAGAAATAAATGCTGAACCGTGCTTACTGGTTACCTTTACTTTGTTTCTATAATCTCTCGTTCACACAAATGAGGCATTAGACTCTTGTCCCTCACCTAGAGCACTTTCAGCTACTTAAGGAGAAAACTCTGCTTAGTTCCTGCTGTCATGGAGCATCCTGTGTTTTTCACCCTTAAGGCAGATGGGGTATTGAGTTGAGAAAAAAAAAAAGGAAAGAAAGAAAAAAAATATGCTTCACGCTAAATTCCAATTTTTATCCTCAGGGTCTCTCTTTCTGTATAAAAGCATAAGGGTTGTGCTGGTTTTGGGTGAGGATCATTTTCCTGCAGTGGAATTTTTATACCAATCCCCAGTTACTCCTGTATTTCACCATCTACTTGTTGAATAACATGTTTCTGTGACTGTAAAATAGTCTGTCCCCTTGGGACACCAATTGTCTCCAGACCGGGAGACATGACCTTCATTTCAGCAAGGAACTAGAAGAAATGTCATTTTCTTGTGGCCTGTTAAACAATGTGACATCTTGTTCTGCATTGGCCTTCAGCTCCAGCCCGTCCCACCCTCCTTTAAATCACTTACTCTTGAAGATATCACCTTAGACCTTCTCTTTCTCAAATCGGTGGTGGATAATGACTCTGGAATGTTGTCAGATTCCTTCTAGAAATAATATATTGGTTTTTGATGATTGAAAGCGGCTCAGTCCTAACCCAAAGTACCTTTCTGCAAAGCTCGCATGCCCCTGCAGAAAGGCCATGGCTCTCTGGAAAGCAGCCACTCTGGTTTAATCAGAAATGAACCTGATGATAGAAGAACAGAACTGAAGTTGACACTTTCTCATTAGAGTGGCTGAAACAAAAGCACATATGGATCTTTCTGAATCATTGAACACACACTGCTTGATAAATTATATTCTCATTTTCAGAGACTGTGTCTCAGAATGCCTTAGCAGGTAATAGCCATCCTTAGCTCTGCGTGGCTACTTTTCACCACCCATAAATGGATTCAGTAGGCCTGTGGGAGGGGATCAGGAAAAGGTAACTGGCAGCTACTGAAAAGTTTGTCTTTGGCCAGGCTTAGCTATGTCAACCCCAAGGTTGTACCTCGAGACTCCCAGGGCCTTTTCCAGAGCTTCTTTTCTCCATGAGTGAATAGGAATTCAGCATCATTGAAAGGGATGGAAACAGTGGCATTAATCCTTTTCTAGAAATGATGTTTCTTTGACTCTTTTTTCAGTGAGTTGTTGGTGATGACATTATTCTCCCTCAGGGTTTGATTTGGGCAGGAAAGTGTCCTGAGAAAAGTAGGGTTAAAGGGGGCAGGTCAGCTTCAGAAAGGCAACAGGTGATCAGGGCTGCTTCTAGATCTCCAGGTCCAAATTTTATTTTATTTTATTTTATTTTTTATTTTTTGAGTTGGAGTCTCACCTTATCTCCCAAGCTGGAGTGCAGTGGCACACTCACAGCCACCCCAGCATCTTTGCTGGGCTCCGGCAATCCTTCCACTTCAGCCTTCCAAGTAGCCAGAACTACAGGCTCGCGCTACCATACACGGCTAATTTTTGATGTATTGTAGAGATGAGGTCTCACCAAGTTGCCCAGACTGGTTTTGAACGCGTGGGCTCAGGCAATCCACTAGCCTTGGCCTCCCAAAGTGCTGGAATTACATGGTGAGCCACTGAGTCCAGCCTCAGGTCCAAATTTTAGAAAGAGCCTGTGTCTGTTGGTCAGGGTCTTAGTTATTAGCAAGGGAAACCCACTCTGAAGGATCGGAGCAGAAAAAGAACATCTTGAAAGCATAATGGGTAGCTCCTTAAATTGGCCAGCAAGGCCAGAGAACCAGACCCAGAAAATATGCATAGGCTTTTTTGTCGCTGCTGCTGCCCCCTACCTGAGTCTGGACATGAGCATGGCCACTGGTACCACTGCCCTTGGGCACCACTGGCTTCAGAAGCTGGAGCCTCCCTGCTGCAGAGTGTCACTCACTCAGAATTCAAAGGTCCAGTAAAAACAAGCCAATTCATGTTCTCACATGTTGTTGATGGAGGTGAGGACAGGAACAATTACCTGGCCTTTTTTCATTCACGTCTTTTGAAAAGGAAGCAGGTGAGTTCAGTTGCTCAACAAAATCTATCAGGAAAAAAAAAAAAAAGAAAGAGAGAGAAAAAAAGAAAGAACGAAGGGAGGGAGGAGGAATCTGGACACATGTTCACTACAGAACCGCTCAACAATTCTAGCAAAATTCTGCCTAAACTGTTTCCCATAGAAAAAAAGCACTGCCCTCTCTATATTCCCTTCAGCCCCCTCAAATTCTGCCTTTTCTTTACTAGGCAAGTACAGTTGAAAAATATCCACTGGCAATTCTGCTACAGAACTAACACTACTCCTCCCACCCTCAAGGAATAACTACCCTAAAGCCTCAGTCAGTTTCCTCTGCCATACTGAAGTATTCCATGGTCTTTTGCTAAACTAAAAGTTATTTTAAATTTTTTTAATGAAAAAAAAAGACTGAACTGTTAAAAAAGAAGAAAGAAAAAAGGTAAAGAAAAGCTATTTGTGATTTTTGAAAAGCAGTAATAAAAGCAGCTTTAATTTTTCTTTCATGTGAAAAAATTTCTCATTTCTCAGAATGGTTTATAACTTTTTTCTTTTCATAAGCATATTTGATGTGAGTACTACAGAAAAAGACAACAAAGTCAAAGCTGAATCTCTTTTTAAGAATTATGACACAGAAAATTTTACTGATTTTTAAATAGTAGATGAATAGCTAATGTATTCCAGTTACAGAATCTGCAGAAAGGGAAACAATCATAGGAAAACAAAAGCAGAAACTATCTCATTGGTCTGTTTTTAAGTATATAGTATACTTAAAAGTATATAGTATATAGTATTTATACTTAAAAGTATATAGTATACTTATATTTCCCAGTCCCCTGAGAAATGGAATTCCAGCTGATCTTGCTTCCAGACAGGCCATAAACTACATGATCCCTGAAATTCCTTTTAGTGGGCCTCAACTACAAGTTGTTAACTAGCACATAGCTGAGCTCTACCACTGAAGCAAACAGAAAATTGTACAAATGCCAGAGGATCCATCCTCAATACCTTTCCAGTCTAAAAGTCCCTGCCCTTTAATGACTGCAAAAAGAAAGCTCATTTGAACTATTTGTTTTATAATACTACCTCTGGAGATTTGTTGAATTTTTGCCTTGTCAGTAGTTTGGGTTTTTTTTTTTTTTGGTAGGAGAACATATTCATGTAGCAGAGATGTAAATAAACATTGGTTTTAAAATGGTAGGGGTTATATAGTTAGGACTGTCTTTGCTATAGTCAGGCAGGGAAGTTTTACATGCTTTACAATGGTTGTGTTACTTATTGATGTTAAGACTATGCAGTCTGCTAAGCCTTGTGTGTGTTGTGCTAAGGCAAGTGTAACAGTTTGTTTCTTCAAGTATTATCCCTACTTGGAAGTTATTTTGTAGGAGTGATTCTCACCTCACCTACATTACTTTATTGTCACCTATGTCACATTATTACAGTATCACATATCGGTCAAGTTCACCTGTTCACAGGCAAAAAAGACACCTGCATTTGTGTGTTTATCACAGCACAATTCACAATTGCAAAGATGCGGAATCAACCTAAATGCCCATCAAGTAATCAGTGAATAATGAAGATGTGGTGTATATTTACCATGGAATACTATTCAGCCATCAAAAAGAATGAAATAATGCCTTTTGCAGCAACTTGGATAGAATTGGAGATCATCATCCTAAGTAAAGTAACACTAGAACAGAAAACTAAACACTGCATGTCTCACTGCTAAGTGGAAACTGCACTAAGGGAACTGCAAAGGCATAGAGAATGGCATGTGTATGCTGGAGACTCAGAAGGGAAAGGATTGAAACAGGGTAGGGATGAAAACTCACCTATCAGGTACAATGTGCACAGGTGGGGCAGAGGGTACACTTAAAGTCCAGAATTCTTCACCACTATACAATGCATCCATGTAACCAAAGCTCATTTGTACTCTCTAAAGCTACTGAAATTTTTAAATAATAATAATAATATCCTTAATGAAAAAAACAAGCTTACCTGGTTCAGGTAACTGCCCTTCATAATAATTAAAGAGTCTTCAAACTTGACAATGTATAAGAAAATGTAAGTTTTGGTTAGGTTAAGAAGTAATCCTAATTATTTTATGCACAAATATAGACAATAAATTATAATAATACACAGCAAAAGTCCATCCTGGGTATGGGATTCTGCACCCATCTCCTCTCTCTTGGTGAAGACCTTGACCAGGAACAGGACCTTGACCTTGGCCAGAGTCATGTCCTCACTGCACCCTACCTCACTTTCCATTCCTACTTCTACATCTGCATTTTGCATTCTCCAATCTCATGAATGCTGGCTTACCAGGACTCCCATTAACACATCATTGTAAAGAGTTGTCTTGTGGTGGGAAACTATGGGGGGGGGTAGGGAGGGGAAGGGAGGTGGGATTAATGGCGGTCAATATCTGCCTGGGGATGGGGAGACACCCCTTATCAACAAGGGTGCCTGAACGATGCACATTTGTATACCTAACCCTTAACTGTACCCCACAATTTTATAATAAAAAATATGTTAAAAAAAAGAGTTGTCTTTATAATCTAAAATTGCCCAAATTGCCTAGAGTACAAGCTTTTGGCTTGAGAACTCTTGCTATTATTACTAATGGTTATTGCACAGATCTTTGCATTGTAGAAACTGCAGAAATGGTGGCTTTCTTTAGGATTTTCTAGCAAGAGAGCAATGTAGTGCCATATTTAAGAGAGGTCTATTTCAGAAAAATTCTAGCTGGGCTTGGTGGCTCAACCTGTACTCCTGCGCTTTGGGAGGCTGAGGTGAGTGGATTGCCTGAGCCCGTGGATTCGAGACCCACCTCTACAATAAATTAAAAAATAAGCCGGGCATGGTAGCGTGCACCTGTAGTTCCAGTCACTTGGAAGGCTGAGGCAGAAGGATCGCCGGAGCCCAGCGGGTCGAGGCTGCGGGGGCCGGGAGCGGCCAGA
>NW_007252166.1:114860-190608 GCF_000164805.1 Carlito syrichta | reverse complement strand
CACTCCAGTCTGGGCGAGAGAGTGAGACTCCAACTCAAAAAAAAAAAAAAAATTGTGGTGGTTATTACCTGTGTGATCGTGCACAAATTATGCAATCTCTCAGAGTCTCAGAACTGTGAAGTCTACTACTGTGATTGGACCAGTAAGCACTCACGAAATGGAAGTTGTTACTATTAATTCTTCAGAATGTCCTCTCATGGAGAGGTGGAAAAGGTTAATGAAAACGCAGAAGCTTGCTTGAAAAATAAATGTTACCCAGTTGAATTTCTGTCTAAAGAATATTTCCTATTACCCCAAGTCATTTTTTTTTCCAAATGGTTGTCTGTGTTCACTATAAATATCTTCCATTGCAAAGGAATCGTTAGCTCCCAAGACTGGGGCTCAATGGTTTACTATGAAAATATATACTGTTTACTATTCATGTGTCACATAAATGATGGGAATTTATAAATTGAAGTATAATTAATTAGAAACTTATTAACCCAATAGAATCCATTACTTGCAAGGTGCTCGGTGGTTCAATGTTGCTAGCTCACTGACAAATCACTGCAGTTCCTTCAAGTACTACTTGGGTTGTAGTACCTTATATGTGTAGGCTCATGAGCACCTATCAAATAGATGTTGTCACATTGCAGTTTTGCAATTTTGCAGCAGAGAGCAAATTAAAATTCATCCTGGACATTACGAAAAGCTCTATTTTTAAAACCCCGATGAATCTGTGTTTGGTAAAGGAAGGTAAAGGAAAATGTCTACTAATAAAAACAAAGATTGCATAAGCACATTGGGAGAAACAGAAGATAAAGAACACTGTCAAAGACAGTGGGTGTTTTGAAGCATGAAATTGATGTGAGACTAGAGATAAGAAGTAACATGGAGAGCAGAGAAGCATTTGAAGTGAGCCTGGGTCAAGAAGGCTCAAGTCTGTTAGTCACTGACAATAAATCTATAGTCAGTAATTAAAAGGTGTTCATTTGGAAGAAGATGGATAGCAAACTTTATATTGGAGACATTTAACCAATGTCACTTGAACACACTGCCTAATCTTAGCATTACTAAATAACTGGTAAAACTAATTACTATACACCTGGGATAGGATGCACCACCTGCAAAGTAATCTTGTCTCAAATTCAACCTAAATCTAATGAATTTTCTAGACCTAAAGTTTAGATACAAGAAATATGGAAGAGGGAAGAACAAGTTAGTTGACACCAAGAGGAAGCAATTGGTCATGTTCAGAATGAGATACTTTCTATAGACAAATTACCTAGTTTCTCTAACAAACTGCATGAATGAGGGAGGGGGGAGGAATGGGTGTGTAGTTATAAGAATAAAATGATATAACATCATTAATTAAAATGTGTGGAATGTAAAAAATAAATTGACTATAAAAAGACTTTTTTTAGACAGTCTGGGAAATCTGAATCTTGTTTGAGTTTAAATGAAATTAAAGAAAGTATTATTAATTTTATTACCTGTGATAATGACATGGAGTTACGTTTATTTAAGAAATAGAAGGGAAAAGGTCTTATTAGAAATACATACTAAAGTGTTGGGTATGAAATAATACAATGTTTGAGATTTGCTTTAAAATGGTGCAGTAAAAAAAGGAGGAGTTAGGGACTTCAGCAATTATCAATATTACACAACAAAAAGGGCAGGGACTTTGCTAATGATGTTTCATTTAGGGGAATGAAGTATTATTAACAAAATGTTGATAATTGCTAAAGTCCATTTAATATAGGTTTGTTATACTATGCTCTCTATTTTTGACCATTTGAAAGTGTCCATAATAAAAGCTGAAAAAATGTTTACTTCCCCAAATGTCTGTGTATTATAAATGAGCTTAAAGCTTTAAAAATCCTGTTTATTTACAACATACTAGAAACAAAATTTAAGCTAAGAAGTAGAAATTTCCAACTGTCTAACAATAGTCAGATCCAACAGCCTAACTCTAGACACAGGAAAGATGCCAAGATCTAGTAGCTCCTTAGCCAAAACTGATTTATGCATAGACTTTCAGTGTCTCACAAAAAAGAATACATATAATCGGCCTCCCTTGAAATGTCAGAGTGAACCTTTATAATCCCCTCATGATAAATGTACTCATTGTGTCCTGGAGACCTTACTGGAAAATGTAGTGGCCCTGGAAAAAATCGACTGGTTTTGTTACCAATGTGCCATGAAAATTGGATGCACTGATTTAATCAGATACCATGTGAAAAAAAACCCAACATATCTTTGAAAAGGAGATATTTCCTATATTATTTGTCCCAGTATTATTTCTGAATACCAGTGCAAGATCAGACTCAGCTGTAGCACTCAGTTTAATATGTTAAATGCTTAAAAGCATTCGAAACACCAAGAAGAAAGAGTAATCTCTGCCAGAAATAGGATTATCTGTGTCAACTGGACACAGCACAGGAAACGAAAAAGGATTGAACATGTTTCTAAATGATTCCTTTATAGTGAGGACACGGAATTAGTCAAGTCCAGGATATTGGGGGACATGTCTTCAATACGAGAAGTATTACTTTATGGTGCTAACCAGCTATGCTAAGCAACAGAGGAGGGATGTCCCAGCATGACGTAGACAAATGGAGGCCACCTTGGACAAAGATAAAATGATATGTGACATTCCCAAACACAGTCAATGAACACAGGAATAAGACGTAAGCTTTAAGTGCTCTCAGTGGTGGTGGTGTTGTTGGGGATGACATGAGTAAATGCTCCCAAGGTCCTTAGTATCCTTAGGGCTCCAACTAACTAACTCAATCCAACAAAGTAAGCCCTGCCAAAGGCCTGTTTCAGGGATAGTTAATGACTTTATTTTCATATCACTGTTAGCTAATATTAAGACTTTCTATTAATTGGAAGTCCATAGTTGGTAGGCCTTAAATTTCAGCACAAAGAAAGGAGATGCTGTCATGCACAGCCTGAGCCACATCAGGAAATCCAAGTTATCACAGAGTGACTGTGCGTTACTTAGAATGTCCAGCCTAATGTTTTGTAGGTACTAGGAACAGAAAAATTATTTTTCGAAAAAATGAACAAATCTTCAAATTTTTATAAAAGTTTTGTGTGGTCTTGATAGCATATCTCAGCCTTGTTTTCCTACTTGTCAAGGCATGTGCCAGTTGCCCTAAGTTTTGTCTCAGTCAGTCAAATCACTCAATAAAACGCAATGGGCCACCAGTCATCTCTTTCCTTACCAAGCATCCCCTGAGTATATGTTTAGGCACTACCTTAGGTTCACAGAGGTTTGGATACAACTAAGGATAAGGTATATGTTCTTCCACACAAGGATTATACAGTGTTTATCTCCCAAATCTGAAAAGCATCCATCTTGTCAAATTGTAGCAGGATTGGTCTTGCATTTAAATAGTTACCCTACAATGGTACATTTCAAAGCCACGTCTTCATTAAGCGATGTGGACATTCACTGGTGACATCTGTCACTTGGAATTTTTCCCATAATAAAATTTATTGTAAATAAGTAACAAAAGGCTATTGCTTCAGGACATCTGGCATATGAAAATGGCCACTTTGGAAAGTACAGGATGTTACAGTGTTTTCACCCTACCTGAGCTATATACAAGTTTTGCTAGAGTGAAAGAATGCTTTCCCTCCATTTGAACAAAGTCAGCTATATACAGTTCATGGGTCACAAATGTTTCATGAGAGAATGAACACATTATGCCTCTGAAGAGTAGTTGAATATTTATTCTGACACAGCTTTCACAGAACAACCAACAACCTCATTTGAAGTAAATTCTTTAGTCTGTTCCAATAAGAATAATTGTGTTGGAGCTGTGCTCCCTGCTCTAAAGAGGGCAAATCCATTTACTGCTGTAGAAAAGTCTCTGGGATGGATCTAACCTCTTTGCTTTGTGGGTTTTGATGCTGCTGAGTTAGCCAATGATATTTCAAGTTGATGCTGGTTTGGACAGTCAGGCAGAGCTCTGGAGAGTATTTTTTCTCCAACAACTCAATCATGACTGAAAAAACAGGATCAGTATCAGAGATGTGGAATAGTAACTCGACTTGACAGCATTGAACTAATGAACATCCATCACTGAATTGTTTGAACATCTTTCACAATTGAATATCTGACTTTAAAAGAAATTGTTGTACAGTCTTCAACATTTCAGCAGCATTCATCTGTAGCAATCCGTAGTGTTTATCTGTAGCATAAATGCAAAAAGAAAAGAAAAATCACTCTAATGTTTCATGCAAGGCTGCTTCTGGAACAAAATTAATAATGGCTGCAATGTGTGGAATGACTCTCGCGTGTTGTGGAGGCTAAATCAGATTAATTTAATTCCTTTGCAGTAATGGCTTAAAATATTACAGAAGAAATATTCAAAACACTTTGAACATGATACAACTATACAACCCTCTATTTACCAATCTCTTTTAAAGAACACCCACCAAGATTATTCTTGGCTCAGTGATGTGTCTGCTTTCCCTCATAAATCTAACACTGTTTTTCCAGATTCATTCATTTTCATTTTTGGTGAATTCTAATAGGTTCCCATTGAGGCTTGGCAGCTACCAAACTGATCATATGCCAGTTTAATTGACTCCAGGGATATTTAACAAATTGTTCACTATTTCACTGTGCACTGAAGGGTAGCTATAACTATTCTTTTTTCCTGTCATAACCATTGGGGCTATTATGACAGCCCTGCACATGATTTATTTTGTGGCATAATTTTCTGTGCTGAAAAAAGAAAAAGATTTCACCACCTCCATCTCCTCTACTACTGAAAATATGATGAGATCAAAGATTGACTCAAGCTTATACATAGAAAAATAATGATTGCCAGCCTGTCAATTTGGGGAACAAATTGTGACTCAATTCCTTATCATACTGGACACCTGCAAAGATGTATTGCAATGTAATCATTGTATGATAATTCATTCCATCCTTCCAAAATGAGCTTTTAATCAGAAAAAAAAAAAAAAAAAGGAATAGACCTATTCATCAGATGTTTAATGAATGAGTTTTAAATAACATGGGATCCTAGAAAACATCTTTGAAACATTTGAATATAAGACTTGTTTCTTTAAAAGCAAATCCACTAGAGAAAAAAATGTACTTCATCATATTGTTCATAGACTACAAAGATTTAACTTCCTGGTAATAATTTATAAAGCAATGAATGAAAATATGCAAATATTCAAGAAGCATCCAACATAAGAGGCTTTTCCTGTTTAGAAAAGTTGTCTCTTTAATCCCTTCAATTCAGCGAGTTAACACTGAGCACTGAAGCCATTCCATATTGTATAGTAAAACTGTGAGTTATGACTCTGAATTTGGGCAAACACATGAGCTGGAGGGACAGATGGGGGAGCCACATGCCACGATCATCAGAGCCCTCTCCTTAAATGAGAATATGTCATCACCAGAGATAGGAAGATGACCTATGGGGGACAAAGGATGCTGTGACCATGACATCGTGAATGAGCCCAGAGGCCAAGTGCAGAAAGTGCATAGAGTTGCTATAAATTCCATAACCTAATGGCACAGAAACATCCTCTTACATAGTCATTTCTTCACATTTTTTCCTGCTTTTATCTGCTTTCCAATCATAGACCACAAGTCTACCATTCACTTGTGTTCATTTAGCTGGAGACCTGGCTAGACTGGACATCTCATGTGTTGCTGGAATTCTTCAAATTTGGAGCCAGTTGCTCTAACATTTGGCAACATTAGGACCCATGGAATAGCCCCTAGTAGTGGCTCTACTTCCCCCACTCATGTTTTGCCTAAAAATATAACAACTTACTAAGTACCTACTATGTGCCTTGCACTATTTTAGACACTTAGATAAGGAGGAATCTAAGGAGGAATCTGACTCCAGACCAAAATTCCATGTGTATTCTTTCAGATTGGACCTTAACCAGTTACAATGGCTATAACTGGCAGGTCCCATAGGGGAAAGGTGACCCTCTCCTTACCGGAGTGGGTGCATAGCCAGCACATTGCTTTCTCTGGAGAAAGTTGCACTCAGAGACTCAAACACACCCCCTTGGCTGGACATGCTCTTATACACACCTGTTTTCCTAGTCTAGGCAACTCCAGTTAAAAGCTTTTTAAATGAGGAAAGGGAGGGCTTGGCTGATACACTGTTCAAGAACCTCAACCAAGATCTCCTTATTGGGGGTGGGGGGAAGGAGAGGGCTTGAAGTTGAAGATGTGTTTCTCTACTGTGACTTAGTACTAGGCAGTGAGATGATATCCCTGTCTGTACCATTCCCAGGAAAAATAGAATGGGGAAGCCAGTGCCTTCTTTCTCTTATTGGCCTCTTGCTTATATCATTGCAATAAGGAATAAAGTTTTAATTGTGTGGTTCATTGTCCAAATTGACCATCTTCACACCTGGCAGACTACTTTTTTAAAAAAAAAAAAGTTCTTTTTTTAGATGTGGTCTCACTCTGTCACCCAGGTTGGTCTTGAACTCCTGACCACAAGAGAATCTCTCACCACAGATTGCCAAAGCACTGAGATTACAGGCATGAGCCATCATGCCCATCCACACCTGGCAGCTGTCTAACAGGTCCCTGCTCTGGTAAAGTTTACATTCTATATTACTCTCTGGCTTATGTAAAACATTAAAGGTTGTCCAAAAGTAAATGTTAGAAGAAAGGTAAAATACTAATTTGTTATTAATAATTAGCATCTCAACTCAAATTTTAATTTCAGAGCTCATAGTTAAGGAAGATATAAAGCACAAATAATTCCCAAAGTTACAGATTTTGGGTAAGCATTTTCATAAAGGTTTTGTAGTCATGAGACATTAGCACAGGTGCCATATGACTAGGAGGAAGGGACTTGCTTGAAAAGAGAGTTTAGTTTGTTTTGGTTTAGTTTTGTGTTTTCATCTACTCACATTTTATCTTTCAGAAACTGCCTTTCTTCATCAGGGGGTACTAGACTTAGGTAAACTCAGGGTTAAGGGAACAGTCTTCCAGACTGCCACGTCTACCTAAAACTTCTGACACCAACTGCAATGAGTATACCAAGCTTTAAGTTCTGAGGGAACAGTCCCTACAGGCTGCGTGATCTCAGTTCAGACACCAGTTGCAAGTTTGAGGCTCCCCAACACCACCCTCACTTCAGACCAGCTACAAATTCAGGGGTTTCCATGATCACTTTCAGGTTTGATCATTTGACAGAACAACTCAAAGAGCTCAGGCAAACACCATACTTATGATCATGGTTTTACTATAGCAAAAGAATACAAATTAGAACCAGAGATACATAGGATGAAGTCTGGGAGGGTCCCAAATTTGAAACTTCTAGCCATCCTCTATGTTAGTCCATTTTGTGTTACTAAGAAGAAATATCCTATGCCAGGCACAGTGGCTCAAGCCTGTAATCCCAGCACTTTGGGAGGTGGAGGTGAGAGGATTGCCTGAGCTCAGGGGTTCAAGACCAGCCTGAGCAACATGGTGAGCCCTTGTCTCTACAATAAATCAGAAAATTAGCTGGGCATGGTGGCACTGTGGTTCCAGCTACTTGGAAAGCTGAGGCAGAAGGATCACCTGAACCCAGTAGGTCGAGCATGCTACTGTACTCCAGTCTAGGTGACAGAGTGAGACTCTGGCTCCAAAACAAAACAAAACAAACAAAAAATCCAAGGTTGGGTACCTTATAAAGGAAAGAGGTTTATTTGACTCACAGTTCTGCATGGTGCTGACATCTGCTTCTGATGAAGTCCCAGGAAGGTTGCAATCACGATGGAAGGAGAAGTGAGGAGCAGGCATGTCACATGGTGAGAGTAGAAGCGAGAGAGAGAGAAGGAATGCTAAGCTCTTTTTACCAACTAATTCTTATGTGAATTAATGGAGTGAGATCTCATACATTACTGTGAGAATGTAATTCATGAGGGATCCAGCCCCTGATCCAAGCATCTCCCATCAGGCTCCACTTCCAACATTGGAGATCACATTTCAATATGAGATTTGGAGGGGACAACATTCAAACCATATCATCCTCCCATCATCAAAATGTGACAACATTCAATGAGTATTGAAAACAGAAAAGCTCGCCCGAGCTTTGGCCCTTAATTACCAATATTCTTTCATGGCTCAAAATAGTACTTTATAATGTTTTAAAAGTATCAAACTATCAGATAGTCAATTGTTATGGGGCTTTCATTCATAGGTATGATTTAATCATTGCCCACATGGTTGAATTCAATTTCCAGCATCCCCACCCCGTCTCCCTGAAGGTCAGGCTGATATCCTGTGACTCAAAGCTCCAACTCTCTAATCACCTGATTGGTCTTTCTGGAGTGATTATCATCACTCTGTCACCTCATTAGCATAAACTATCAGGTATTAGTCCATGGTACCCACCATGAATAGCAAAGACACTGATCACTCTGGAAATTCTACAGGTTTAGAGGTTTCCTTCCAGGAGCTGGGACAAAGGCCAGTAATCATTTTGGGTAAAGTTAATTCTTTACTACACAATAATGTGGCCGACCACCACCTGACTCAAGTTGGTCAACTGGAACACATTATCCTCTGACAACACTCAGTGATTGATTCAGGGTTGAACACACCCCAAGTCAGGCTGTGAGATATTCCCTGAAGTTCTTCCACCAGAGCTATCAAGTAAACTTTCTTTCATACATTGGTGCTGTGATTTGGTAGAAATTGTGTGTGTGTGTGTGTGTGTGTGTGTGTGTGTGTGTGTGTGTGTGTGTTTGAGAAAGAGAGAGAGAATCTGATAATATCACTTGAGTCTCTGAATTCAGCCACATAGGAAGCAAGTCTCTTTCTAGACTTTTCAGTTATAAGAGCTGATTCCTTTTCTGTTGCTGTTTGGCTTAATTCAGCTCAAGTCAGGTTTCTGTGACTTAAAATCAAAAAGTCTTGTGTGATACCTGCAGGGTTTGTATGGATACAGAAATGGAGATGAAGGATAGAAACAAACCACCTTCATCTCCCTGTGATGCTGTCCATGACCTTTCCTGTTGTCTGACTTTCTGAAACTACCACGCAGCTTATTGTCACTCTAAGTCAATTGAGGAATTAAGATTAATCTATACTCCACAAGAAAGTCATAACAATTGACTAACCGATAGTTTGATACTTTTAAAACAATATAAAGTACTATTTTGAGCCATGAAAGAATAGTGGTAATTAAGGGCCAGGAGCTGTGAGTAACGCCTGAAAGCCCAGCACTTTGGGAAACTAGGGCAGGAGGATTGCTTGAGTCCAGGAGTTTGAGATCAGCCTGGACAACATAGTAAGATCTCATCTCTAAAAACTAAAAAAATTAGCTGGACATGGTGGCATGCACCTGTAGTCTCAGCTACTCAGGAGGCTGAGATGGAAGGATCACTTGAGTATAGGATGTTGAGGCTGAGGTGAGCCATGTTCATGTCACTGCACTCCAGCCTGGGTGACAGAGTGAGATCCTGACTCAAAAATGAAAAGAATATCAGTGATCAAGTTTTAATCCCTATGCACCCTCACAACCATTCGCTAAAATTAATAGGAGTAATCCTATCTCTAAGCTTTATTCATACAATCATTTAAGAAGCTGAATAGAAGGCTATTCTCATTCAAATATGTATACAGAATAGCCTTTTGTGTGTGTGAATAGCCTTTGTGTGTGTGTGTGTGTGTGTGTGTGAATACATACACACTCTTTAGTGGTAAAATACCAAAGTTTACAAGTTATTTATTTGTTTTTTCCCCCAGCAAATATTTATGTTATTGCACATACTGAGAATATTGTCAGTATTCTCAATAAATTATTTAATTGTTAAAAGAATTGCTATTTCACATTTTTCTATATTATAACTCCCTCTGGCTCACATGCATTCTGATAAAATTTCTTTAATGAGAGAAAAGTGCATGGTATCAAAGGCAGGGAGCTGGGATTTGGCAAAAGCCACAGCAGAGCTTACTAATACCTCAGCCTACAGGGTGTTTTATTTATATAAACATCATCTGTCACAGGTAGTATCTCAGAATGGGAATCACAGAGAATTGTGCGGGTAGAGGAAATAAATCTGTATGGAACTTGACATGAGATCCTCTTTTCAGAACTGCCATAATAGGAGACTGTCTCTCCTTCCATTTGTTCTTACTGTGTTTCTGCAAAGACAGCGTCAGGAACATGTGCTTGCAGCCTAGGAGAAGACATATTTTTTTAAAATTATTTTTAGTAATCTGATGATTCCCATGATTTTCATTAATTCTGAACCAAGCATAGTTATTGTCACTGATCTATGTTTGAAGTTGTTCTACAACTAAATCTTTCTATCTGGGATGTTTTCATTTCTTAAATGGAATTAACTAAATCTATCATATTTCTATAATTGTTTAACATTTGAAAATTCTCACAGAAGAAACATAGAGTCTGCAAAAAAGCTGCCTACAGTGAACACTATTAGAAGCATTTTGAGGTCAACACATTAGAGTTATACTTCAGGCAGATAGGTGTCCGAAACATTTTTACTTTGTTTTGTTTTGTTTTGTTTAAGAGAGGGGTTTCTTTGCTATGTTGCCCAGGTTAGTCTCAAACTCCTGGCTCAAGTGATCCTCCTGCTTTGGCCTCCTGAAGTGCTAAGATTACAGACGTGAGCCACTGTCCCTGGCTAAAATGTTAAGTTTCTTTGCACAACAAATATGAGCCTATTGAAGTCTTCTGGCCTAGTTTTAAAACATTTTCCTCTCAGACTTAAAGGTCCTATTATATATTGAAATTTTCTGATGGATGGCAGTATTTTATTAGCCTCCTCAGATTCCCACAGATACACCTGTCTTCTGGCACACTCAATACTATGGAGGGCCAACCAAACACTTGTTCTAGACATGTCATCAGTCTACCCAAAGGCAAGCACCCTCGGTTTCTGGCATCTCCCACCATTTGTGACTTGGCTGAAGCACTATACTGTATGGGCTAGATAATGCAACCTGGAAATTGGGAAGTTAGTTTCCCACCAATCTTATGCTTTCAAGAATTGACCCAAGAAAAAGGCTTGGAGGGAAACTGGGTGACAACCTGGATTCCAAAGGGTGGGCCACAGGGAAATGCTTGTAAAGTTTGGAAGGCAGAAGGAAGGAGGCAGCCATTTTGTAGCTGACACATGGTGTTGACCAGGTGACTCGCTGCATTGGTTGTAGGTGGGTGAAGCAGCATCTGGGGCTGCAACTTCTCTGCCTTCCCAGCTCAGCTTCCGTTTTTTTCCTAACTCCTGAGCCAGGTGTATGTGTTTGGTTCCATGAGGAAGAGCCCCAGCTTCTGGAGGACCACCCACTTCATGGAGATGAGAAGTAACAAGAATGTATGTGGCTTCAATCCACCCTCATGGGCTTCCTGCCTGATCTTCCCTTCCAGGCCACCAGCCCAGTGAACTTCAAGCTCCAGCATCAGATATGGAGGCAACTTTATGAAGACTGCTTAACCAGTTCCCACAATTGCATAAGCCAATTCCCCGTGACAGATTCCTGTGCATAATCCCCTATTGATTCTGTGACTGTGGTTAAAACATAATTAATACACTTGGGCTAAATTTTACTAATGAGCAACAAGAGAGAGGAGAAGGGGAACGCCTTCCCTTTTACCACAGACTACTCCAAGCCATGGTGCCTCACTGCAGCCTCGCCAGGAAAGTGCCGAGTGGTCACACCTGTGAGTGGCCCGGGCCTCTGCCTGTTCATCATGAAGTGGTAGCAGCATGATCCTGATTATGCATCGTTTCACATTTATTTCCATCTTTCCCTCCTCTCTCCTCATCCTTGCTGCCCTAGGTTTAAACACATCATATGAAGCATGGACATTTCTTTACTGCTTGCCTCAGAATGTTTCCCAGAGAAAACTGTGCTAAGAAAATTGGAAAAAGAACAAGGTTTTAGAAAGCACACCTACAGGACAGGATTTGGGGGTTGCATTGCCCCTTCATCTGAACTACCTCCTTTCCCCTCTTAGACCACTCTTTCTCCAGCTGACATTTAATGCTGGTCTCTTTTCATATTCTCCCTATTTTTCACAAGTGAACTCATCTATTCTCATGGCTTCAAAGACTAACCTCATGATAAGGATTCCAGAATTTTAGCTCTAGCCTAGACGTTTCTTCTGGGCTACAGATTTACATGTCCAGCTGCCTTTGAAACCCCACATGTCTCAGCCTGATGCTTTGTCCTCTCCCCACCCTGATCATCCCCTGGCATCCCCTATTTCAGCATAACCTGGAGTCATGCTTGATTCCTCACCACCTTTACCTTTCACAGTCATCTAGGCATCAAGTCCTAGCTGTTCTTCCTTGTAAATATCTCTCAAAACACCTTTTTTCTTCATCCTAATTGCTCCTACCTTGATTAATCCTATCAACCCACCATCATTCATGCCTGAAATAATGTCATGGGCCCCCAATTAGCTGCGTTTTTTTCTGAATCTTTCTCCTCACAGGACTCTTCTCCATACTACATAGCCAGCGTGAACTTTCTAAACTTCAAGCCTAATCATCATAGAGTTTAAAACCCACTGGAGTCTCTTCTATGGCTTTTAGTATATAATCCAATCTCCTAAACAGGTATAATAAAAATCCTTCATGATCTAGTCCCTGCTTAGCTCACAGCCATTGTCATCTTCATCCTCTATTATATTACAGCCCCGACAAAATTCTTTTTTGTGGGTGAGGTGGGTCTCACTCTGTCACCCAGGTTAAAGTGCCGTGGCACAATCATGGCTCAAGGCAGCCTCAAATTCCTGGACTCAGGCAATCCTCTTGACTCAGTCTCCTAAGTAGCTGAGACTACAGGCAACACCACCATGCCCAGCTAAGTTATTTATTTATTTGTTTGTTTATTTATTTATTTGTTTATTTATTTATTGTAGAGTCAAGGTCTCGCTATGTTGCCTAGGTTAGTCTTGAACTTTTGGGCTCAAGCAATCCTTCTGCCTTGGCCTCCTAAGATGTTGGGATGACAGGCATGAGCCACTGTGCCTGGCCAAGAACCCATCAAAATTCTTTAAGTGCCTTGAAGGTAACTTGCACTCTCTCTCATCCAGGCCTTCAGGCAGGAAGTTCCCTTTACCAAGAATCCTTTCTTATCTCTGCCCTTTCCAACTCTGTCCTTCAGTTCTCAAATTTAGCATCACTTTCTTCCAGAATCCCTCTTAAGTCCCCTAGACTAGAAGCGAGGTGATGCATAGCTCCTTGCTCTTTTTATTCTGTAATGCTGCTCACACATTACTGTAATGGCTTGTTTAATTGTTATTTTCCCCCACTAGACTGTATCACTTATTTGTCTCACTTACTGCTATGCTAATGTGGAATACAGGGCCTGGGACATAGGCGGCACCCCATAAATATTTGATGAATAAATGACCATCATTTTAAAGAGACAGAATGGCTTCTAGGCAGGAATAATTTGACCATAATATGATTAAATCTATTGACATATCTAAATAAAGAATGTATTAATCATTAAAGGAGCTGGTTAGTTTGGAAAAGAACAAGGCGAGTCACTGAGGTAAATGCTAGAGTGCCTATCCAAGCATATCCAGGGATGGAGCAGTATTACCTAATGGACTTCAGATACTGTGGTCCCATTAGTAAGAACATTTTTTAATGAAATGAATATATCCAGCTTTTTTAGTTGGATGCCATTAACTTCTTATTTTCTAATTCCATACTCATAACAATTTTATAATTGTTACTTGGCCTGTCTATAGGAAGAATGGCATGCAGATTTTGATTATTTCAGGTCTCTGTGACAGTAACTTTTCACGGGGAATTAACAACTTGCCTGCAGATTATGGAATACACCCATTGTGAACTGGCCTAGGTGGGATCTCATACACTACTTGCTCTTCGGATACTTCAACCACTCTTATCATACTTCTTAGGTTCAGAAAGGGTTCCAAGAAGGTGACAGTGGAGCTGGCTACAGTGTGTGAGTCTCTGTGTATGTGTGTGTAAGGACAAATGTACATGTGTGTGTATAAGTGGATGTGTGAGTGTCTAAGTGGGGACTCAGGAACAAGTAGCCCTGGCTTTTCTGGTGAAGCAGCAGCCATAGCTGCTGCTCTGACTCCAGAAATTCCTGCAGTGCAGGAATGAGCACCATTTTCTGAAATTAGATTCAGTGGCCAAGGGTTATGGAAGAAAGTACCTGTATGCCTACAGCAGAGGTGGTTAGGAGGCCATGCCCAATAACTGTCAATTCTTTTCAGCCCTCATTGGGTTCCTAGCTAATTCAGGATTCTTTCCCAATGAGCCATAGCATATAAGCAGGATGTTTTTGTTAAGTTGTTCTTTTGGTAAGTAAAGAAAGAGTTATCTTAGCATTTACTCACCAACTTGAATAATTTCTGAGACACAGTTATCAAAAGAACACAGAAATAAAAGGTTTTAAAAAGCGATTTTTTAAAAAAAGTGACCAAGTCAACCAAGGTCACTAGAAATATAGGCTCTTGGACCTGACTCTATACAGTAAGGCTTCAGCTACATTTTGAATCACAGCAATGGGAGAGCCAGGTGCAGTGGCTACACCTGTGATCCCAGCACTTTGGGAGACTTAGGCTGGAGGATCACTTGAGGCCAGGAGTTTGGGACCAGCCTGGATAACACAGTGAGACCCCATTTGTACAATCAATCAGTCAATTTTTAAAATCACAGCAATGGGCATTCATGTCTAAAAAAATAGATGATCTTCTCTTGTTGGCAGAATATAAAAGAAGCAGCAAACTCCAAGAGCCCCTTATTCCCCTAACCACTATGTATGACGAAAGATGATATGATAAGTAAAATACAGTTTAATAGGTCTCCATATTTTGAGGGAAAGCCTGATTGCTTATAATTTCAATTTTCATAAAATGAATGAAATTACCAACATCAATTCTGTGAAAGTATTAATGCAAGCAACCAAGTAAATTGATGCAGGCACCATGTAGAAATATACGTTAACATACCTCATATATTTTAACATACCTCATGTACACTCTTCAGTAGCATGTGAAAATGGTAGCAATTAATGCTCTGTTTTACACAGGAAGGTACAATTCTTCATTTAGATCTTTGTCCTTTAGAACCAAAAAGGACATGAGATAATTGGAAACAGTCTTGGAACTGTGCTACTTATGAACTTTTCTGAAAGTGGGTGTTAGTCTATGGCCTCATTTCTGTTCTTATATCAGAGAAGGGAGTCCAGTTTAAATTAATGCAAAGTACAAGCATGATTAGCATTAGATTATACCTTTCATTTCTCCAGTGACTCAAGCAAAACATGAGTTTTCTTTAATTAAAATATGCAAGGGGAATGCTGATGAAAATTTTGTTAAGGTTATAACACCTTTTGAAAACAAACTTAATCATGCATTGAAGAAGAAAGAAGAGAGGGAGAAGAAAAGAAGAAAATTAAAAGACCTAAACAAAGAGAAAAAGGTTAAAATAATTTTCATCAATTTCTTGACATTAGCACCCTAAAAATTAGCAGCTTAACTTTTCAAAAGGAGAGGGCATTGGAGTGAAGATGTTTTGCTTGTTATTAAAAGCAGAAGTAAAGAATATGCTTCAGGGCCAGGTGCAGTGGCTCACACCTGTAATCCTAGCATTTTTGGAGGCCAAAGTGGGAGGATCACCTGAGGCTAGGAGTTTGAAACCAGGCTGGACAACATAACAAGACCTCATCTTTACAAAAACATTTTTTAGCAAAAAAAAAAAAAAAAAAGAAATCTGAGAAAGCAAGCAAAATGTGTCTGTATTTAATCCAGATGTGAGTAGTAAGGTGACTATTCACTTCTTAATATATGTGGAGGTGAACACAAAGTTGCAACTTGTTCATTTTTCACCCTTTGCAATCTTTTTCTTAACCTTTTGTCTTGGTCTGTGCTGTTGTAACAAAATTCCTGAGATTCAATAATTTATAAATAATAGAAATTTATTTCTCACCATTCCGGAGGCTGGGAAGTCCAAGACCAAGGCACCAGCAGGTTTGGCGTGTGGTGAGGGCTAGTCTCCACTTCCAAGATGGTGTCTTGAATGCTGCATCCTCCAGAAGGGAATAATGCTGTGTTATTATGTGGCAGGAGTGACGGAAGAGCAAAGGGACATAGCTAGTTTCCTCCAGTTCTTTTATAAAGTCACTAATCCTACTTAGGAGGGCTCTATCCTCATGACTTAATCACCCTCTAAGGATCCCCACCTTTTCATATTATCACATTGGTGATTAAATTTCAACATGTGAATTTTGGAGGGTCACAAACATTTAAAGCATCTCACCTCCTGATTCTCAACCTTCATTAATTCTTTAGACAAGCCTTGAGGCCACAGGTCTTTTTAAAAAGTATGCTAGACCATTCTCTGCCAAACATATCTGGACATACATGCCAATTCTGCCTGCCTGAATGCAGAATGAGTGGAACCTATGAAAAACTTGGGGTAGGACAGAGATGGATGGGACTGTATTATCTGGCTTTCATTTTGAAGCTAATAAAACAGGAGTCCAGAGAGTCCATTGTTTTGCAGCAGCCAACCTGGGGTGGAAACTCGAGGTTCATAACTCCAAGGTCCCATGGGGTTCCTCCATTCCTCCTGGAGTATTATGGAAATGACACTGGACCAGCATCTTGATCCCTTGAGATACGCCTTTGCCACTCATCAGATGTGTGATCTGAAGCAAATTCAGATGGCTTTGGTGAGCCAGTTTCCCAACCTTTGAAACAAGGGGCTGAATGTGATGCTCTCTAATCTGAAGTGGTGGAAATCCTCCAGCTAGGAAAAAGCATCTGTTTTCTTTTTTTGTTTATTTCCCTTCCAATGAAACTAAAAATGGATCTGCATAATAAAAGAAGCTTCTGGTTTACAGAGTTTCATAACCATTCTCACTATCGTTGCTCATGTTCCTTGGGTGGTCCCTGCCACACCCAAAAGCAAATTTCTTTTTCAAAGGATGCATCTGAATCTGGTTAGACCCTGCACCACTCCCTACCTCAGGAGGTCCTCCCAGAATGCCTAGTTCTGGGTTAAGATAGAGGCCCTGGACTAGGCAGAGGCCCTGAGTTCACTGTAGAACAGACTTGAAGTGCCAAGTAAACCCTAAAACATCCCTGTTTTCTGGAGATGATTTAAGACTGCCCGTATAAGGTCACCTTTACCTAAACTGAAATCACAGCTGCCAGTGCTGTGGCTAGTAAACAGATTTTCCAAGAGAGGGCCATGTTCTTAGTCTTCCTGAAGGGGCTCTCAGAAGGACTACACATACCCTATTGAAGAGAAAAGGAAGAGGCACATAGTTCCTGTATCATATGGTTCAAAAGAGAAACTGTCAGGGAAGAAATAATATCAAATGGTTCCTGTTATGGGCTGAATTATCTCCCTCAAAAATTCATCTGCAGAAGTTCTAACCCCTAATACTTCAGAATATGACAGTATTTAGAGATAGGGCCTGTCAGGAGGTAATTAAATTAGGCCATAAGGGTGGGTCCTAATCAGTATGACTGAGGTCTTTATAAGAAGAGGAAAATTGGACACAAAGAGAGATCATGTGAAGACCCAGGAAGAAGATGGCTGTCTACAGGTTAATAAGAAGAAACCAACCCTGCCAACACCTTGACCTCAGACTTCTAATCTCCAGAACCCCAAGAAAGTAAGTTTCTAAGGTATAAGTCACCCAGTCTATGTCACTTTGTTATGGCAGCCCCAGCAAACTGATACAGTGTCCTTTTTGGTTTTAATTGATGTATTATTAAAGTAACTCTGGCCAGGCTCGGTGGCTCAGCCTGTAATCCCAGCACTTTGGGAGGCCAAGGTGAGTGGATTACCTGAGCCTGCTGGTTTGAGACCTGCCTGGGCAACTTGGTGAGACCTCGTCTCTACAATAAATCAAAAACTAGCCGGAGGTGGTAGCAAGCACCTGTAATTCCGGCTACTTGGAAGGCTGAGACAGAAGGATCACCAGAGCCCAGCAGGTTGAGGCTGCAGTGGCCGGGAGCGTGCCACTGCACTCCAGTCTGGGCGACACAGTGAGACTCCAACTCAAAAAAAAAAAAAGGTAACTCATTTTTCAGTGGACAGACTAGAAGCTCCATGGAGGTAGTGTTGTTTCCTTTAGTCACTACCATATTCGTAGCAGATAATATAGTGTCTAGTATGATGTCCAAATAGTTATTTATTGACTGACTACAGAAACGTTTTAAATTGCAAATAAGTATTAGTAAAATATACAAATAACAGGGAATCCCACTGGCCACTAATAGCCACTGTTTTGTCATTGATAGGATCATGTTTTCAGCCATTAATTATTCTTTAACAACATGCTTTATAACATCTGAATGAAACGCTAGACAGCGGACAAATCATAATTCCTAACCATACATTGTCAATGAGGTATTTAAATTGTTTCCATTTTTGTCAATATAAAAACATCATGAAAGATATCTTTGTAAACATATTGTGTTCTGTTTCCTTGGAACAAATTTCTAGAAGTAGAATGATTAAGTCAAATGTATGCACAACATTAAAGACCCTAACATATATGTCAAATTTTTATTCCGAAAATTTTTACCAATTTATACTTCTTCATTAGTGTATTTTGAGTCTAGCTTTCAATAATAATAATCAAAGTGCTAATATTAACTGAGCATTTGCTATGTGCCAAATGATATGTTAAATACTAAATAAGCAATATTTCATTTAGTCTCCTCAAAAAGCCTGTGAGGTGGTTGAGGAAAATAGTCTTATAGAAATTAAATGGCATGTCCAAGTTCCCTTAGCTCATAAGAGTTAGGGTTAAGAAGCAAACTAGTCTATTTAACTCTAGTAATTTCCCAATGTCTTACATCAATACTGGGTATTATTATTTCTTACATCCTTATTAATTTGATAGACAAAAACAGATAGATTATTTTAATTTCCATTTCTTGGTTTATTAATTAGTTTAAATCCATTTTCTTATGTTTATTAGCCATTTTGTTATATTACTTTTTCTACGTGAATTGTCTTTCTCTGTTCTGCTAGGCATATTAGAACACAGATGTGATTTGCTTCTTTTATCTTGTTGGTTTCAGGGTCCACTTTTTGTCTTTGATCTTTGACATCTTAATTATACTACAAAACATGGAATTTATTTATTAGAAAATATGTATGGACTTCCGGCAAGATGGCAACAGGGCAACCTGGTCTGTGAAACCCTCTGCAAAGGAGAACTGCAGTGGGTCTCTGGTTCTTGCTCCAGGGCTGCGGACCCCAAAATCGCAGCCTGCTCTTCATATGGAGCTCAGCCGTTGCCGCCGCTGGGGCATCGCAGCGTACTGGACAGCCACTGCAGCACAGACGCCGCTGCCACCGCAGCCACAGCAGCCACCGCCGCCGCCGCCAGTAGCACATCACACCACCCAGGCCAGAGGTGATCTACAACTTCAGTCCTTGAAGCCCCTTCAGGGAAGATCTGCTGGGATCGCTGCCACCTCTCCTGCAACCGAGACGTCCTGCCCGCCGTGAGTCTCCTGCCTGTGCCCTGAGGCAGGCACCATCTCCAGTCTCTGTGGGTTCCTGTCCAGCCCCGTCCCCTCTGGGGCGAGCAGCTGAGATAGCACCACCTGCTGGCGATTCAAGGGAACACCAAAACGGGAGAAACAAGCTTGAAAAAGACATAGGCCAGAGTGGTGAACGGAGGGTGATCTGAACGGTCCTTCACAGCAGACCAGGGGCAACTGACCCTAACTGCAAACTAATTTACCAACTTGAAAAGAAAACTAGAAATAAGAACTGAAGGACAGTGGACTTAAACGAAATGTCTCAGAGTGTGCTTCATTGATTCTGTTAGTTTAATGACTTAATTCTATTACTACTGTATTGTTCCTTTTTTTCTTTTTTCCTCTTCCTTTTCTTCTCTTTTCTTCTCTCTGTAAACCATATATTTGTATAGAGGAACAGCACACTAATAAGGTGGTTGTATAGCTTGTATGTTACCATCACTATATATATATATTTTTTTTTATGTATGAGAGTTGGTTCGTCTGTAGCTGTGGTCTATTGTTTTTATCTGTTTCAGTATAGGCCTCTCTCTCTATTTATTGGCACACTCGTTTGTTTCCCCCCTTACTCCTTTATCTCTCCACCCCCCTCTTCAACCCACTCCATTCTCTCCCCTCTGCTAACCACATTTTATTTCAGGGAGTAAACCTACAGCCCCACTGCATGGACAGATTCCAAGGCAGTGGGAAGTGGGTTCCAGATTATCCACACACCTGTCAGCGAATACCAGGATCTGCAGATAGATTTTGAATCACAGCTCCCCCCTTAAGTAAATCTCAAGACTGCAAAAAGGACCACCCCTAACCTACAGTACAACTCCAGAATTGAACAAAGTAAGAGGGCATACATAAAGAATAGGAGATTGAACAAACAGAAGTAAAACTAATCACTTTACCCCTGAATAACAAATTAAAGAAGATGGTGATGTGGAGGGAAGGAAAAAGTAGGGAGGGGGAAAAACCACACAAATGAAGAAAAACCAAAAGAAGAATATAGGTCTCACACAGATCCCTGAGAGATAAGACACTGAGAAAACAGATTCTGGAACACAAACAATGAAGAGCCCCCAGAATGACTGGTCACATGAAACAAACCCATACATCAAGACATTAATGGAGAGAATTTTAAAAATTGAGGAGAGACAAGAGGAAAATAGGAAGGAGCTGATGTCAGAAATAACAGCAGTAAAGAATACTGTGATGGAAATGAATAACAGACTAATTAGCATGGAAAGCAGAATTAGCAAGCAGAAGAAAGAATCTCAGAACTCGAAGATCAAAACACAGAACTAACTCAAACTGTCAAAAGCATAGAAAAGAAGCTCAAAAAGACAGAACAAAACCTGCAAGAGATGAATGATCACTTCAAGAGACCAAACCTAAGAGTAATTGGGCTTCCTGAGGCAGAGAGAGAAACAGAAGCCACACTGGAACAAACATTTCATGAAATCATTCAAGAAAACTTTCTCATCTCATCAAGGATGAAAAAATTCAAACACAAGAGATTCAGAGAACCCCTGCAAGACAACAAATGAGAAGACCAACTACCAGACACATAATAATTCGCCTAAACAAAGTAGGTATAAAAGAAAAAATCCTAAAGGCAGCAAGAGAAAAAGGCCAAACTACCTACCAGGGAAGACCAATTAGAATAGCAGCAGATTTATCCACAGAAACCCTTCAGGCTAGGAGAGCCTGGAGCCCTATCTTCAAAGTTCTAAAAGATAAACAATTTCAACCAAAAATAACCTACCCAGCCAAACTAAACTTCATTAGTGAGGGAGAATTGAAATCTTTTCCAGATATCCAATCCCTAAGAACCTACGCTGCCACCAGACCACCTCTACAAGAAACACTTAAGAAAGTACTGAACAGAGAAGAAAAAGAAAAAAGAACAACAACATTCTTCACAAGAGTGCAGGTAAAAGATTAAAAACACACATGAGCCAACTCCAGAACCCAAAGAAAGACAACAAACAAACAGGAATAACTCAGTAAGAACATTATGACAGGGATCAGCACTTGAATTTCAATTATTAGCCTAAATGTGAATGGACTAAATGCATCACTGAAAAGACATACAATGGTAAAATGGATAAAATATCATCAGGCAGCAATCTATTGCCTTCAAGAGACACACCTCACTAGAAAGGACATGCACAGACTCAAAGTAAGAGGATGGGAAACAAACTTTCAGGTGAATGGAATACAAAAGAAAGCAGGAGAAGTGATCTTAATTTCAGACAAAATACCCTTCAAGCTATTAAAAATCAAAAAAGATACAGAAGGCCACTACATAATGATAAAAGGCTCAATCCATCAACAAGAAATATCTATCCTAAACATATATGCATCCAACATAGGTGCGCCAACTTTCATAAAGCAACTTCTAGAAAAACTAAAGAAAGATATTGACTCTAACACCATCATAACTGGGAACTTTAATACCCCACTCACAACCCTAGACAGATCATCAGGACAAAAAGCCAGCAAGGAGATCCGGAACCTCAATGTGACTTTGGACCAAATGGACTTAATTGATACCTACAGAACACTCCATCCAAAGACCACAGAATATACATTCTACTCGTCACTGCATAGAATGTATTCTAAGATTGACCACGTAATTGGCCATAAATCAAGCATAAGCAAAGTTAAAAGGACCGAAATTCTACGATGCACCTTCTTGGGCCACAGTGGAATAAAAATAAACATTGACACCAACAAAGTCCCCCCAGAACCCACAAAGACATGGACACTAAACAGCATGATGCTAAACAACTCTTGATCAATGATGAAATCAAAACAGAGATCAAAAGATACCTGGAAACAAAAGAAAATGAAGAAACATCTTACCAAAACATCTGGGATGCCTTGAAAGCTGTAGTAAGAGGGGAATTTATATCTCTACAAACACACATGAAGAAAATAGAAGGAGCACAAATTAACAACCTAACAAGCCACCTAAAGAAGCTGGAAAAGCAAGACCACAAAAATCCTAATTTCAGCAGAAGAATCCAGATCACCACAATAAAAGCCCAATCCAAGACATAGAAGACAAAAAGATAATACAAAAAAAATCAATGAAACAAAAAGCTGGTTCTTCGAAAGGATAAACAAGATCGATGATCACCTAGCTAGACTGACCAAGAAAAAACGAGAAAAAAACCAAATAAGCACAATAAGAAACAAAAAGATGAAGTCACATCTGACCCTGAAGAAATACAAAACATCATTAGAGACTACTACATACACTTGTATGGAAACAAACTTGAAAGCCTTAAGGAAATGGAGGACTTTCTGACATCACACAACCTACCTAGATTGGAACAAGAAGAAATTGAGACCCTAAATAGACCAATAACAATCAAGGAAATCGACTACATAATAAGAAAACTTTCTACAAAAAAAAGCCCTGGTCCAGATGGCTTTCCAGCAGAATTCTACAAGACATTTAAGGAGGAGCTGATACCAATCCTACTGAAGGTATTCCAGGTGATTGTGAAAGATGGAACCCTCCCCAAATCATTTTACAAAGCCAACATCACATTGATACCCAAGCCAGGTAAAGATCCAACAAAGAAAGAGAACTACAGGCCAATATCTTTGATGAACATAGATGCTAAAATTCTCAACAAGATCCTAGCAAACTGAATTCAGCAATACATCTCAAAAATCATCCATCATGACCAAGTAGGCTTCATTCCTGGGATGCAAGACTGGTTCAACATTCGTAAAACCATAAATGTAATTAAATACATCAACAGATGTCAAAACAAAAACCACATGATTATATCATTAGATGCAGAAAAAGCTTTTGATAAAATCCAGCACCCCTTCTTGATAAAAACCCTTGAGCATCTAGGCATATGGGGAACATACCTCAAAATAGTAAAAGCCATCTACGAGAAACCCACAGCCAGCATACTCCTAAACAGACAAAAATTGGAACCATTTCCCCTGAAAACTAGAACAAGACAAGGATTCCCACTCTCACCCCTCCTGTTCAACATAGTATTGGAAGTCCTGGCTCGAGCAATCAGAGAAGAGGAGGCTATCAGGGGTATCCAAATAGGAAAAGATAAAGTCAAGTTATCTCTCTTTGCAGATGATATGATTGTGTACCTTGAAAACCCAAGAGAATCTGTCAAAAACCTCCTTACACTGATAAAGGCCTTTGGCAAAGTCTCAGGATACAAAATAAATGTACAAAAGACAATCGCATTTCTCTACACCAATAATAAACAAACAGAAACTCAAATAAAAAACACAATTCCATTCACAATAGCCACAAAAAAAATGAAATACCTTGGCATCTTCCTAACCAGAGATGTGAAAGACCTTTACAATGAAAATTGCAAAACACTGCTCAAAGAAATCAAAGATGACACAAACAAGTGGAAAAGTATCCCATTCTCATGGATTGGAAGAATCAACATTGTGAAGATGTCCGTCTTACCTAAGGCAATCTACAAATTCAATGCAATACCCATCAAATTACCAGCAACATTCTTCTCAGACCTAGAAAAGACAACACAGGAATTCATATGGAAACACAAACATCCAAGAATAGCCAGTACAATCCTCAGCAAAAAAAAAAAAAACAAAGCAGGTGGTATCACATTACCAGACTTTAAACTTTACTAAAAAGCTACAATCATCAAAACAGCTTGGTATTGGTATGGAACAGGCATATAGATCAATGGAATAGAATTGAGATTCCAGAAGCAAAACCTCAATTTCTCAACCAACTCATCTTCAACAAGGCCTCCACCACCTACCACTGGGGAGAGGAGAACCTATTCAGTCAATGGTGCTGGGAAAACTGACTGACCACATGCAGAAGATTGAAACAGGACCCCTATCTATCCCCATACACAGATTAACTACAAATGGATCAGAGACCTAAATGTAAAACCTCAAACCATAAGAACCTTAGAAAATGAAGGAAATACCCTCATGGAAATCGAAACTGGCATCCAATTCCTGAACAAAACCCAAAACCCACAGGTCATAAGAGAGAAGATAGACAAGTGGGACCTTATTAAACTGACAAGCTTCTGCAAGGCCAAAGAAACCATCAAGAGAGCAGGGAGACAGCCTACAGACTGGGAAAAAATATTTGCCAACACCAGGTCTGACAAAGGCTTAACATCCTGGATCTACAAGGAACTAAAACGTGCTGAAAAGAAAAAAGCAAACAACCCCATTATAAAATGGGCAAAAGATATGAACAGACACTTCACAAAAGAGGATATCCGAGCAGCCAACAAACACATGAAGAAATGTCCAACCTCACTAATCATCAGGGAGATGCAAATCAAAACCACACTGAGATACCACCTAACTCCAGTCAGAATGGCAATTATCAACAACTCGAAAAATAACAGCTGCTGGAGAGGGCGTGGCGAAAAGGGAACACTTCTACACTGTTGGTGGGAGTGTAAACTAGTGCAACCTCTCTGGAAAGCAGTGTGGCGATTCCTAAAAGCTCTAAATATCAACCTCCCATACGACCCCACAATCCCCCTACTGGGAATATACCCTGAAGAACTCAAATCACTCTATAAAAAAGATACCTGCACACGTATGTTTATCGCAGCATTGTTCACAATAGCAAGAACCTGGAAACAACCATGCTGCCCATCAAAAGAGGACTGGATTAAAAAAATATGGTACATATACACGATGGAATACTACACAGCCATAAAAAAGAATGAAATCATGAATTTCACGGCAACCTGGATGGAACTAGAGTCTATAATACTGAGTGACCTCTCACAGAAACAAAGATCTGAGCATCACATGTTCTCACTCATATAATGGACCTTGAACATCCAATGTAATATAAGAAAATGACTGATGGTACTGGGAAACTATGAGGCGGGGGGGATGGGATTAACAGTAGCAAATATCTGTCTGGGGATGGGGAAATACCTCTTATCAACAGGGTGCCTGAATGAAATGTAATTGTACACCTAACCCTTAACTGTACCCCACAATACCATAATAAAAAATATTGATAAAAAAGAAAATATGTATTTACGCTTACATATTTAAAGTTTAGTCACCTTCAAAGTACTCTGTTTGATGCAATTCACCTCTGAGATGCTTTTTCCACTGCTCAAAATAGTTTTTGAACTTGTCAGTTTTGATGCCTCTCTGTGCTTCTGCCATCTTTTGTTTCACTTCTTTCACATTGGCAAAAAGATTTCCTTGGAGGACTTTTTTCATCTAGAGAAACAAACAAACAAACAAAAACAGTCACTCAGGATGAGATCAGGTGAAAAGGGAGAGGGAGGCATGGGGGTCACGCCATTTTTGGTCAAAAACTGCTGAATCCAGTGCTTTGTGGGTAGGTGCATTCATAAATCACCATCATAAAACAGGCAAATGAATTGACAGAATCTCTAAAAAATTTTGCTGAAGCTGAACACAGCCTCTCATAACAACACTCACTGGTATGCTGATGCCAGTGGGTTCCTAGAACACTTATCTAGCAGAGGAAGCCTGTACTACAAGAAGTTCACCCTTCAAATAATAATTCTGGTTTTTTAGGGGGGGGTCCCCCTTCATATGTCTTAGGGTAGTCTTATTTGTATTGAGTTTGATTGGTGACTTTTGATTTTTCTTATAGCTTGATATTTATATCTTTCTCCAGGTTTAGAAAGTTTTCTGTTGTTATTTTCTACCCTTTAATCTTTACTCCCTCTTGAATGCCAATGTCTCATACATTTGTTCTTTTGATGCTATCCTATAAATCTTTCTTCAGTTCTTTTTTCTTTTTTCACCTCTAACTGTATATTTTCAAAGAACCTGTCTTCAGATTCATAGAGTCTGTCTTCTGCTTGTTCTTCGGTTGATACCCTCTATTGCTTTTTTCATTCTGTTCATTATACTTTTCAGCTCCAGAATTTCTGTCTGATTTATTCATTGTTATTACTTTAATCTCTGCTAAATTTCTTGTTCTGGTCACGTATTTTTTGAAGTTCATTGAACTTCTTTAAAACAGCTATTCTAAATTATTTGTCATAAATTTATATATCTTCATCTCTTTGGAATCAGTTACTGTCACCTTATTTTGTCCATTTGATGACAACACGTTTCCCTGATTGTTCTTGATTATTATAGTCATATGTCAATGTCTGTGAATTGAAGAAGGAGGCACTCATTCCAGTCTTCACAGCCCGGCTTTGTCTGGGCATGTGTTTCAACGATAAACCTGTCTAGAAATTCTAGGCAGGTCATTTGTGTGGTTCCTAAACCTGTGCCCACTGCAACTTACAGTCCTGGGGGACACTGTAATCCCAGGATCCCTTGACTGCTGAGGCTAGCATAACATCTGCCTGTCACCATGTGTAACTCAATGCCCAAGGCTGCTGTAGTTGACCAGCAGTGATGTGGGCTAAAACTCAAGTCCATCTCATAGAAGGTATGGATTCCCATCTGGTGCCCGATGGGGTCTAGAGGTTCAGTCTGCAAGCACTGGCCTGAAATCAGGGACTTTGGGGGTTTGCCTGGTGTTAGGCTTTACTTGGGCAGGTCCAGTATGCTCACTTCCATCTTTTTTCCCCCAAGCAACTAGTATCTCTCTCTGCACTGTACTACATGGGGCTGGAAGAGGAAAGACATGGGTAATGTAATACTGGCCTTCCTACCCTCTTCAGCGTGTCTTTTCTTGTTATTATGCTTAACCAGGTACTGTAATCTCTCACCTAGTTTCCTTAGCACTTGTGAATGTTTTTGTGCATAAATTATTGTTCAAATTATTTCTGTAGGAGCATGATCACTGGAAAGTTCTATCCCACCCTCTTTCTCCAACCTCTCCATCTGTCTCTGTTCTTTGTCCTTTCTGTATTTGTATGGAACTGCACAACAACTAAATGTAAAAGCTGCCATGTATTTATATGCCCATGAAGACTCCCAGAAACCAAGACTTAGCACAGGTCTCACTAAGATTTGGAACCAACATTTCTGATTACTCCTTTCAATCAAATTTTTAGGATAGTCTCATTATCTTGCAAGCAATACACATTTGGAGATAACCCACCTAACTGCTAATTTTCCTTCAGTAACATTGTAAACTATTTTAGTTGGTTGATCTCCTAATAGTTTATTAAGTCCAACTTTTTTGCTGTTAACAGATCTTGACTTTTTTACCTCAAATTGTGGAAAGAAAGAAAGAAGAAAAGGGGAAGAGGGAACAATAAACACTTCCTTAAGCTAACTTTTATCTGTATGTAATCACTAAAGTTAAAAATGTTATAGCACCCAAGCCCTGAAAACAGAGCTCTGAGTAAGGAGTCACAATTCATCGGGTGGTGGTGACAGGAAAAAGGCAGAGAGGGGAGGACTTGTTTTTATGCTATGAACCAGCTTTTAACAGTGCGGAAACATTTACCGTGGAGATAGGTTCAATGTGTGAGATGGATAATTATATGTTGAGGAGTTTAATTTAGCATAAGAGAAGCCATAAATTTATGGCATACACACAGGCATTGACAAGGGACTTCATGCTTTTGAGCTCACAATGCCCCCATGGTATCAGGTTGATTCAAGGTTAAATTGATTAAGTATAGGTCACATTGGCAAAAAGACATAATTAAACAAATGCTTTAGTCTGGAGAGTAATTAAGAGCTGCCTCTTCATTTAGTAGTTCCAAATTTAGAATTTAGAAAATCTTATAGTTCCCCCTAGCAACTGCTTTTTAAAAAAATATTTGTTTGTTTTTGTTAATTTAAAGAAAAAGGGAATATTTCTCTCCTTAAAACCTCCTGGTTTGGCCCCCAGTTCAGAGGCTGTCCATATTAAGACACATTAATCCTTTAACAATTAAGAAGTATATCTGGATTATTGACTTCTAACCTTATTCAGCAGTGACTGTGGGAGAATCAAGCCAAAGGGAGTTAAACTGTTTAGACAGCAGCTTTAGTGCTGACAGTGAGTTCCCCCAGTGGCAGTTCCTTTGCCTGCTTATAAGCAGCCATTCACAAACCAAGTGACCCATAAAACACATGCATGGGAGTTACTCTGTGTTAAAGTTCCCCCTAGGTTGCAGATGGAATTGTGTTACGATGGGCGCTTTAGTTTAGATCATTCTGAAACTACTACCAAATCATACAAAAATTGAAGTTGAAGTTGCTTTAAACAAATTCCAAAGGAAGTATCATTAATATGCAGCTGTGAGTAAAAGAATATGTAGTCTCTTTGAAAGACTGTATAACAAAAAAAATATAGCCAATCAGGATGACCTTAAAGCAGTTGTAGAAAGCAACTCACACTCATCATTAACATTTCCAAAAGACAACTTACAAAAGGACATTGCTGACAGAATACATACCATAGCATACTAAGTGCAGAAATCTTTTTTATTCCACTGGCCATAGTGATAGTGCAGCAAAGGAATCATCACCTGCCACACACCATCAGGGTTTGCCCTGGCACTTCTGCTTTTCTCAACAAGGGCTTAGAGAACCTCATAACTGCCCAGGGACTCAAAGATGAGAAAGCTAAAGCCCTGCTCAGCCCCAGCTCTGCAGTTGACCTGAATAAATCCAGATAACCACTTCGTTTTCCCTAAGGGGATAAAGGGAGACATGCTCAGATACTGGCTGAATGCTATAGTGCACAAATATAATGTTTTATTGAAGACCATGAATACAGGTAGATAGGAATACCTATACTCTTTCTTTTCCAGATACTAGATATGCCATAATTGGGACTCTAAAATGAGATTAAGTTAATAAATAGATCCAAAAGGTCAACCCATTCAAATCCTTCTTCAAAAAAAAAGGTTACTATATCCAAGATTAATATCAATTTTATACAACAAATAATTTGTCAAGGAGCATTCTGAAGATACAATCAAGTTGTGTTATCAGTTGTCTTTCGTAAGCAAAAATCATATTTTAAAACAAATCAAAACAAAACATTTTCCTTCAGAAGACAGGACTACTACAAGTTTGGATAAATTGTTCTATAATTGCTTGGAAATTATAAATATATATGAATTTAACTGGGGTAATCTTTATACAAAATTATATCAAGTGTGAATACTGTGACTAAATTCTAATTACCGAGAAAAGATAATTACATGCAAAACAAATAGAGCTAATCAAAATCATTAGCAGAACTTGCTAACCAATCCCTCAAATCCTGTTTGGCTATCCAGAAGTCTAAGAGTGTGTAGAACAGGGAGATAGGCATTAATTAAAAGGATACCTCTGAGAATCCCAGTGATTGACAAAGCAGTGACAATTTTCTTGGACAATATTTGTAAAAGTGAAATTAAGGATAATGGTATTAGTTGCTAACATGCTAGTTTCCAAAACATCCTGAGCAGTCATTTCCTGATGGTTCTTTAAGATGCTTCTAGCAAATTTTATCTATTTATAGCTTCTGATTGCCGCTACACCAACCAAGTGGCTGAGACAGGGAAATATGATCTAAAATAGTATCGCACTATTTCTCTTCCTCAGAGGAAATGGGTTTTAGTCTTCAAAATCCGCTCCTTAGCTAGTCTTTCTTATTGACTCTTTCTGAGATACCCCTTCCACCTAGAGGGAGAAACTTCAGCTCAAGATGCATTGACTTGCATTTTCAGCACTTTAACTTAACCCACTTTTTGGTTGTTGTTTTTTTTTGTTTTTTGTTTTTTTAAGGAACTGCTCTGAGTAGAGCACATCGAACAAAAACAAATATTCAAAAAATGTAAGCAATGAGAAGCAAGGCACAGAGCAAGTAAGTTGAGATAAACAGCAAAAGAAGTGGGGGGAGGGGGAGAAACCCAAATAGAGATTGGAGAAAATAATAGGTGCACATATGAAAATTCATCATGGGTGAAGAAAAAGTGTCTGGTCAGTTGCCAGACCCCTGACATGTGGAAACTTGTGTAATAAAGAATTATTTAGGCCGAGCTCAGTGGCTCAGCCTATAATCCCACGTCTTTGGGAGGCTGAGGTGAGTGGATTGCCTGAGCCCATGGGTTCGAGACCCGCCTGGGCAGCGAGACCTCATCTCTACAATAAATCAAAAAATCAGCCGGGCGTGGTAGTTCTGCCTGTAATTCCAGCTACTGTAATTCCGCGCGCGCCTGTAATTCCGGCTACTCGGAAGGCTGAGGCGGAAGGATCGCTGGAGCCCAGCAGGTCGAGGCTGCGGTAGCAGGGAGCAGCCACTGCACTCCAGTCTGGGTGACAGAGTGAGACTCCGACTCAAAAAATAATAATAATAATTAATTAGCTGGGCTCGGTGGCTCAGCCTGTAATCCCACGATTTGGGAGGCTGAGGCGAGTGGAATGCCTGAGCCCACGGGTTCGTGACCCGCTTGGGCAACTTGGTGAGACCTCATCTCTACAATAAATAAAAAATTAGCCGGGTGTGGTAGCACACACCTGTAGTTCCAGCTACTTGGAAGACTGAGGCGGAAGGATCACCGGAGCCCAGCAGGTGGAGGCTGCTGTGGCCGGGAGCGGCCACTGCACTCCAGTCGGGGCGACAGAGTGAGACTCCAACTCAAAAAAAAAAAAAAATGAATGAATTAGCAGGGAGATGATAGAAGCGGAAAACTAAAAAGTTCATCAAGGACATTTAATTTTATCTATTTCCTAAACACAAGGAAAATAACTTTTAAAATATGAATATACCCGTGGGGTGATATCATAAAAGGCTTAGTGGAGAGTCGGAAATTTCACCATAGCCCATAGGTTAAAAGGCCATCCTCACTGCAGTGCCATGGAGGCCACATGGAGAGCTAGTACTCCCAACTCTTCCCAGCTGTCACAGGGAGCCCCTCACCTAATTGTCAACAGAAGGTGAATGGAGAAGCTGGGTTGCTTCCTCCATCTGGCAATAACAAGGCAGTGCTCCCCCTGTCCCTGCCAGAGTAGTATCAGAATTTGCAGCTAAAATGGAAGATTTAAATAAGATCCAGTCTCCTAAAGCAATATAAAAATGACCAGATTTCAGTACAAAACCACTCATCACACCAAAAATCAGGAAGATCTCACACTAAATTAAAAAAAAAAAAAAGAAAAAACAATCAATAGATATGAACATCAAGTGACAGAGATATTGGAATTATCTAACAAATATTTTTAAAGCAGAAATAATAAAAATGCCTCAAAGAACAATTATAAACATACTTGTTTAGTATTTGCTGATTCAGAATATAGCTAATTTGAATAATGAAAATTAACTGCATATTATAAACAAGAGAGGGTAAAAAATGTAAAGAAAGGTAAGATTTCTGTACTCCAGTTGAACAGGTAAAATTATACCAATAGACTGTCATAAGTTATGTATATATAATGTAATACCCAGAGCAACCACTGAACAAGCTATACAAAGAGATACACTCAAAAACTCTACATGGAAACATCCAAATATAATTCAAAATAATGTTCAAGTAGTCTACAGGAAAAAGAAAACAGAGAAATTAAAAAAAAAAAAAAAGCAGAACAAACAGAAAACATAAATAAATAAATAAAATGGCAGTCTTAACCCCTAACATATCAGTAATTACACTAAATGTAAACAGTCCAGGTATACCAATTAAAGGACAAAGATTGCCAGAGTGAATTAACAAACATGACCCAACTATTTGCTATGTATAAGAAACTCACTTCAAGTATAACAATATAGGCAGGTTATTACCAGAGACAAAAGGAATGTTATACAATGATAAAAGGGTCAGTTCCCCAAGAGAATATAGTAATCTTAAATATGCATGCATCAAACAATAGTGCAAAAATATGTGTGAAGCAAAAAGTTAATGGAATTGAAAGAAGAAATACACAAATCCACATTATAGTTGGAGGGGTCAACACTCCACTCTCAACAACTAACAGAATAACTAGACAGAAAATTAAGGTTATAACATAATTCAACAGCACCATCAACCAGCATAATCTAATCGACATTTATAGAATATCTTATCAAACAGCAGTAGGATATGCATGCTTTTCAAGTCCCTGTAAAAGACAAATGTCTATAAAAGACATATCAATATAGACTAAGTACATAAAACAATCCTTGAAACATTTAAAAGAACTGAAGTTTTAAAGACTGTTTTCTCTGACCACAATAAAATCTAACTAGAAATCAACAGCAGAAAGACAATTAGAAAAATCTCCAACAATTGGAAACTAACAACACACTCCTAAATAATCCATGGGTTAAAGACAAACTCTCAAAAAAATTAAAAGTACACTGCACTTACTAAAAATAAAAATGTAGTAGTCACAGTTTATAGGACATAACTAAAGCAATGTCGAGGAAGAAATTTCTAGTAGTAAACACATATACCAGACCAGAATGAAAAGGCTCCAATCAATAATCTAAACTCCTGCTTCAAGAACCTAGACAAAGTAGAGTAAAATTTAAAGCAAGCAGAAGGGAAAAATATAATGAAAGCAGAAATCATTAATTGAAAACTGAAAAACAAAAGAGAAAATTGATTAAACAAAGAACAAGTCCTTTAAAAAGATTAATAAAATTTACAAATGTGTAGCAAGACTGAGAACAACAAGACACAAATTGCCAATATTTATAGGAAAGAAACTTGGGAGACTACTATAAACCCCTTAGACAGTAAAAGGCACAATATAAACTCTCACATGTAAATCTGATACCTCAGATGAAATGAACTATTTCCTTGAAAAACACCTAATATGTTATAAAAGAATTTAAACAGCCCTGTAACCATTAATGTAATAAAATTCTTAATTTTAAGACTCCAAAAACTAAATCTCTAGGCCCAGAAGGTTAAACTGGAGAAATCTACCAAATTTTTAAAGAATTAACACCAATTCTATACAATCTCTTCTAGAAATAGAAGAGGCAAGAAGACTGCCCAATTTACTTATGAAGTTAGTATTATCTTAATACCATAACCAAACAGTACATATTTTAAAAAAATGACAGAATACCACTTATGCACCCAGTCCTGACTTGCACCCCACATATTTAAAAGAAATAAAAAACTACAGAATAGTATTTTTTATAAATATATGTACAGTAATCCTTAACAAAAATATTAACAAATAGAATTCTGCAATATAAGAATACTTAGACATCATGACCAAGTGGCCTTTATTCTAAAAAGCCAAGGCCAGTTCAATATTCTAAAATCAATCTATACATTCCAACATATTAACAGATTAAAGAAAAAAAAATCACATGATTACATCACTTACTGAAGAAAAAGTATTTGACTAAATTCATGATAAAAATTATTTAAAGGCCAGGCACAGTGGCTCGAGTCTGTAATCCCAGCATTTTGGGAGTTCAAGGTGAAAGGATTGCCTGAGTTCATGGGCTCAAGACCAGCCTGGGCAACTTGGTGAGACCTCATCTCTACAATAAATCAAAAACTCGTCAGATGTGGTAGCGCACACCTGTAATTCTGGCTATTTGAAAGGCTGAGGTGGAAGGATCGCCTGAGCCCAGCAGGTCGATGCTGGGGTGGCTGTGAGCGTGCCACTGCACTCCAGCCTGGGCGATAGAGTGAGACTCCAACTCAAAAAAAAAAAAAACTCTTTAAAAACTAGGACTAAAAGGAAACTTATAAACATAATCTAAAAAAACTTACAGCTAGAATTATACTTAGTGGTAAAAGATTAAATATTTCCTTGAGACTGGAAAAAGGCAAGAATGTTCATTCTTACCAGTTTTATTCAACATAGTGCTAGAAGTTCTAGTCAGCAGACAGGCAAGAAAAAGGGAAAATAAAATATGTACAGATCAGAATGGAAGAAATAAAACTGTCCTTATTTGCAGATGACATGATTTCTACATAGAAAACCCAAAAGTATCTGCTAAAGAAACTGCTAGAACTAACAAGAGATTTTAGCAAGGCCGTAGGATTTAAGATAAACATGTAAAAGTCCATTGATTATTTACATACTAGCAATAAACACATGAATATCTAAATAAAATACAACACTATTCACAGTTGCTAAAAAATTAAATGCTTAGGTGTAAATCTAACAAAACATGGATGGGACTTGTATGATTTTAAAAAAATGATATAAGACCAATCAAAGAAATCAAGGAAGATCTAAATAAACAGAGAGATATTCTGTGTTCTTGGGTTGGAAGATTCAACATAGTAAAGATGTCAATTTTTTCCAATTGATATACACGTTTAACATAATTCTTATCAAAATCCCAGTGAACATTTCTGCAGACATAGACAAGGTTATGCCAAGATGTGTATGGAAAGGCAAATGAACTAGAATAGCTCAATTTTTTTTTTTTAATAGGCTCACTCTGTCGCCCAGACTGGAGTGCCGTGGCCGCTCCTGACCACCGCAGCCTTGACCTGCTGGGCTCCGGTGATCCTTCTGCCTCAGCCTTCCAAGTAGCTGGAACTGCAGGCAAGCGCTACCACGCCTGGCTAATTTTTTGATTTATTGTAGAGATGAGGTCTCGCCAAGTTGCCCAGGCGGGTCCCGAACCCTTGGGCTCAGGCAATCCACTCACCTCAACCTCCCAAAGCGCGGGATTACAGGCTGAGCCACCCAGCCCGGTTTCAAACAATTTTAAAAAGAAGATTTCAAGACATACTATAAAATATTTCAAGATATATACAGAGCTATAGTAGTCAAAACTGTGTGGTACTGGCAAATAAATAAACACATAGATGAATGGAAGAAAATAAAAACACAAAATAGAGCCACACAATTATGCCCAACCGATTTTTGACAAAAGTGCAATAGCAACTCAATGGTGAAAAAAAAAAACACCCTTTTCAACAAATAATGCAGGAGCAACTGGATAGCCACAGGCAGAAATAATAAATCTTTACCTGTCTCATGTTTTATACAAAATTAACTAAAAATGTGTCAGACCTTAAATGAAAAATGTAAAACCATAAAACTTTTAAGAAAGAACTCACAAGAATTCTTTGGGGTCTAGGCAAAGAATTCTTAGATTTGACAACTAAGAACAATCACCTAAGTATTACTGTTGACTATCAAAAACACAATCCACCTGGGTGGGGTGGCTCATGCCTAATCCCCAAACTTTGGGAGACTAAGGTAGGAGGATTGTTTGAGTCTAGAAGTTCAAGACCAGCCTGGGTGACATAGTGAGACGTTGTCTCTTCAAAAAATAAAAAATTTAGCTGGGCATAGTGTTGCATGCCTGTGGTGCCAGCTACTTGGGAGGTTGAGGTAGAAGGATCGCCTGAGCCCAGGAGGTTGAGGCTGCAGTGAGCCATGATTGTGCCACTTTACTCCCGCCTGGGTGACAAAGTAAGACCTACAACTCAAAAAAAAAACAAAAACAAAACAAAAAACAAACAAAAAATACCACAATCCACAGGTAAAATTAATCAATTGAACTTCATAAAAATGTAAAACTTTTGCTCTATGAAAGACCTTGCTAAGAAGATTAAATCAGGCCAGGTGTGGTGGCTTAGCCTGTAATCCTAGCACTTTGGGAGGCTGAGGCAAGAGGATTGCCTGAGCCCAGGGGTTTAAGACAACCCTGGGCAACTTGGTGAGACCTCATCTCTACAATAAATCACAAAAACTAGCCAGGTGTGGTGGCATGCATCTGTAGCTCCAGCTACTTGGAAGACTGAGGCGGAAGGATCGCCTAAACCCAGCAGGTCAAGGCTGCTGTGGTCCTGAGTGTGCCACTGCACTCCAGCCTGGGTGACAAGAGTGAGATTCCAACTCAAAAAAAAGAAGATGAAAACACAAGCTACTGGGAACAAATATTTGCAGACTACATATTTGACAAAGGACTAGTATCCAGACTACATAATGAACTCTCAAAACTCAACAGTGAGAAATAAACAGTTCAGTTAGAACATGGGCAAAAAACATGAAGACACATCTTACCATAGAAGATATAAAGATGGCAAATTAGCATGTGAAAAAAATTTCAGCATCATTAGCCATTTGCGAAACGCAAATTAAAGTCATCATGAAATGCCCCTACACACATATCAGAATGGCTAAAAGAAGAAATAATGATAATACCAAATGCTGCCAAGAGAGTTGAGAAAGTAGATCACTCATGCATTGCTAGTGAGACTATAAAATGGTAAAGCCATTCTGGAAAGCACTTTGGCAATTTCTTTAAAAAAAAAAAAAAAAAAAAAGGCACTAAACATGTAATTACCATGCAGCCCAGGAATCACATTCCTAGGTATTTATCCCAGAGAAATGAAGACTTCTGTTCACACCAAAACCTATGCACAAATGTTTACAGTAGCTTTATTTGTAATAGCCAAGAATTATAAGTGCGTAAATAGTAAACAAACTATAGTACACCCACATCATAGAAATTAAACCGAAAGGAACTATTAATACATAACATAACAACATGAATGAATCTCCAGCAAATTATTCTGAGTGAAAAAGCCAGTCCTCAAAAGTTGTAGACTATATGATTCCGTTTATTTAACATACTTGAGATGACAAAATTATAGAAATGGAGAACAGATTAGTCATTGCAAGGGATTTGGAAAAGGATTGGCAGAAGGGAAATGGGTGAGGTCAAAAGGGAAACATGAGAGATCCTAGTAGTGATGGAATGTTCTGTATCTTGACTATATCAGTGTCAAAATCCTGTTGTGATACTGTATTGTAGTTGTGCAGGATGTTAGCATTGGGTGAAACTGGATAAGGAATACATGAAATTTCTCTGTGTTATTTCTTACAACTGCCCATGAATCTCTCCTTAACTCAAAATAAACATTTTAATTTAAAAAAATCTGAACATATTGTTCTCTCGTAGGGAAAAAGGGAGAAAGAATCAATGCAATTCATTCCGATGAAAGAAACATTGAGATGAATTTGTCTTGAATGCAACATCATTCCAATATTTCAGATATTAGAAATTGTTCAGGGCAACATCTTTGTCATCAGAATGTTTTCAGTCATCCCCTGGTGTGTCAATCTTGCCTATACACTACTTCTAGTCTTGGCATATAGTGGGTATATTTGATAAAATTGGTTTGCCTTCACTAGTGAATTAATTTTCGTGCTGTAATTTGAACTTACAGAGCACTTCAAACACACAATGAACTCTGGTTGTTTCCTGCCCATGTGGTATTGAAGTGAAATGGTGGGTTTCTTCCTGGTTGCTCTGAGCATCAGTTGGATACCAAGAGCTTAGTGAGAAGGAAGAAGCAGAGACAGCCATATATTTCACATGAGAGGTAAGACTGAATTTATTGGAAGTGATGGCAATGACGATCAAAAGGAAGGAGAAAATAGGTCCGATGCCAGGTAGAAAATAGAAAGGACTTCACAGAAGAGTAGCTACATGAAGCAACAAGTGGAAATAGAATTATAAAGATTTTCTTCAATGCCTCTTCATTCAAAAGACATTTATTGCCTATTAGATGCAAGGAAGTCATTTACTGAATACCTACCAGAGATGCAAGGAAGACATTCTGAGAGAATTTCAGAGATATGAAGGGAGAGCTCCTTTCCCATGAGGATTTTATAATCTAGAAGGAATGACAGAGATATGAAAACAGTGAACAGCGCAGCAAAGCATAATCGACCCAAGTACCAATGGGAGCATGAACAGTGTGCCCTGGCAGCTCAGGTGATAACTGCCTCTCACCAGTAGCCCCTGTGGATTACTTGCTTCTTCTCCAGGACCCCATTCTGGATCTGCCACCCTGCCTTGTCTTTCCCTGACACCATTTATCTTAGGACTCTACTCTCTGCAGGGTTAATCAGATAAAACAGTGCTAATTAAGATATTAATTCCTAATTCTGGCTTAATCTATTATTATCTCAGATAATTTATAGAAAGAGGTAGATGAAAGGGTCAATCACCTAAATAGCTATATTAGAGAAGGGAGGAGAAAGAGCAGAGTGTCCCAGATTTGGGGACTCTCAACAGCCCTGAGACTGTACCACAGAGGGGACTTTTTGCAAAGCAATAGGTTAGATTGTGACTCCAGGGAGAAAGATCTTACCTCTGGGGGGAAAGTTCTGGGCAAAGTCCAATTTGCTAGGAGAGACTTTGAATTTAATGCTACTATTGCACAAATATTATTAAATCAACTCTAGCTAAAAACCAGAACATTTTCATTTGTCATTAGCTTGATCCATTTGTGTAATGTGACTCATTAATCTTTTTCACTGAACTAAACTTAGGTTGCAAAATAATTCCATCTTCTAGATCCCAGTCCAATCTTCAGGCTGTAACTATATCTAAGGACTTCCTTTATTGTAATGAACCCTTTCCTTGCTGATGTCACCTGCTGCACAAGCAGTAGGATCAATATGAAATAATGACTTGGATTTACAGCACATCTGAAAATGACACACAGGGCAAGGGCAATTGTTGAACACCTAAGGCATGCCACTATCATTTTATCTAATTCATATACTATCTGCCAAGATGGGCATTACATCTCCACTTTAGAGTTGAAGAAAGAGAAATTCAGAAAGGTTAAGTGACTTGCCCAAGGCTGCACAGCTAGGAAGTGGTGAAGCCAGGATTTAAATCTAGGTCTGTCTAACATTAGAGCTTACATGCTTTTCCTTACATCTCACTTCACAAGCAATTTAAAGCCAGAAGAACTAAATGAGAACTTGTCGTTTTCACTAAAGATGAAATAGGAATAAATGACTTAAGTTTCAAAAGTTAGAAATCTTTCTCTAAATTATAATGCCTGTGAGACACAGGGCTATGCAGTCATGGGACTGCTTTGAGATACATATCAGAGGTCAAATGACTGTATAGAAGTCCTGCCTAAAAGCAGAGGTTGGATCAGAGCCGTCTGCTTCTGAAGTTCGCATCTAATATTCACCTTTATATCTCTGTCTACTATTGCAAGACTTTAAAATTATCAAGGTGGTACCCTCTGAAACTAACTTCTGCACATTTCCAATGGTTCAAATTAATCCAAACCCAAGAAATTATAATGAGTTGCAGCAGCAGATTCTGAAGACTTGGGAAGGTTGAGGTCACCAAACCTCCTAATCCCTTTGAAGTGAAAAGACAAAATGGGGGAATTGTCACCAGTACTCATTACTGATGCAAGGAAGACGACCATCCAGGCCTTCTCTCTGTCAACTTCCAGCCACTCCCCGCCCCCAAAAAAGTCAAGCTATGAAAAACAGTCTGTTTTTTGTCCATGCCCCGACTTTTTGCAATCATCGTTCACTTCTGCTTTCATACTAATTCCATTAGTTTGAACATCAAATTATAGATATAACTTAGAGGGTAATTTGCTCTATGTTCAGTCACATGCTTTCACAACTTTTTAGTTTTATACAATGTATCATTCTCACCATTAAGAGAAGACAATAAGGCTTAATAGCAAAACCCATATGCCTGAAACCACAGTTTGTCTCTTTCCTTTCCACATATGAGCAGATGGCCACAGGCCTACTAGGATGATTCAGATTTAATACATGATTCTGAGTCATTTCCTTAGAGGAACAGAAGGGGTTCCAGCTTGAACCTAAACTGTAGTCAGCTTAAGTTTCAGACATTCTGGTCATATCTGGAATGCCCTACTCAGAAGACTCCAGAATTCTATTTATGCATGAGACCAAGACTGAAGAGACTGGCAATCGGGTACACGAGCTTGGTTTAAAGTCAAAGTCCCAAGAGTTACTGGACAACTAGAGAAGAAGAGAGATGCTGCATACATCACTTGACATATTCAACTACCCAATTTCATGCAGCCAGTTGTTTGTTTAGAGCCCAAGGTGGCACTGCTCTAGCCAGGTAAGAGTATTACATGATGTTTGGGGACAGAAGAAAGATTCTCCCCGCTTAAATGAAGACTGCAGGACATTGTGCATCTGCTACAGCATCACTGATGCAGCATATAGAGAGTGGCTTGACTGAAGGATGGCATGATTCTGTGCTGGGCGTAAAATTGGACATGGCCACAAGTCATCTCCATAGTGTCTTGGTGGGTATCAGAGAAGAGTACAGCAGGTCACCATGAGGGAGGGTAAGCAGGAGAAGGGATGATAGATATCAGGCTCTGCCAGGAACCTAAGGGGACTGTGCTTGAAAATCCATCAGGTTTCCCCAAGGGTTTCCTGAGATGTTTGAGGACAGCATGAAAGAAAGAAGTTGGTTCGTGTGTGCAGAGAAGAGAAATAACACTGGCTACTGTTATCATCACTTTGACTGAACCATTTAGATTGCCTAGGAAATCCAGGTTACAACCTGCTGTGCTAACACCTGAGATCATGGAAGGATATAACTGCAACCAATTCTGGAGAAAGAGGAAGCTGTATGACCAGCTATGAGTTCAAGAGTCAATTTACCTCAACATGAGATAATATAAGTAAACAGTTCATTGTGGTTATCCCCATTTTATTAAAAAAGCAATTTGTAACTATAGAAGCTTTGTTGTTTTCAAACCCAATCATTTCATGTATTTTTGGCCTAAATGCCAAATAAATATCGCTTTCAAAAGACTTGATAGGCCACCCACCTTTCTCCTGCCATTTCAAAAAAGGCACCAAAATTAACGGTGCAATGTTTGATGTGAATCTCTCCATCTTCATGTCTCATAAACATCTTACGCAGAATGTATATAAGCAGATCTCATTACCTTTTTACCAAAATCTACCTTTCCTTCTATAGTTTCTACCTCAGTAAATAACCCTCCTACACAGCAATAACAATTAAAAAGTTAATTCCAGATGGAAAATCTATTCTCCCTCTAATGAATTAAAAATACAACTATGAGTTCAATAAAAATACAGAAAAACCCAATATGATAAAGGCAACATTTCTTTAAAAATTAACCTCTAAACCGGGCTCGGTGTCTCAGCCTGTAATCCTGTGCCTTTGGGAGGCTGTGGTGAGTGGATTGCCTGAGCCCGCAGGTTTGAGACTCGCCTGGGCAGCGAGACCTCATCTCTACAATAAATCAAAAAAATCAGCTGGGCATGGTAGTGCATGCCTGTAATTCCGGCTACTCGGAAGGCTGAGGAGTAAGGATCGCCGGAGCCCAGCAGGTCGAGGCTGAGGTGACCGGGAGCGGCCACTGCACTCCAGTGTGGGCGACAGAGTGAGACTCCAACTCAAAAAAAAAAAAGAAAAGAAAAGAAACAGAAAGGCCTGCAGACAGAAGTTCCCCTCTTGACCAAGCAAACTAAACCAGGGCAGCTTACCTGGCCTCTGAAGAACCTCTAACCTCCTTATAATTTGCTTTCTACACTAAATGACACACCCCTTGGCAGCCAAGACAGAAAATGTAGGATCAAAAAGGATAGAAAAGGGGTGTGATTCAGATTCGGAGAACTCTCTGTCCATTCTCTAAAAATGCATGAATATTCCTCTACTTGCTTTTTTTTTTAGTAGGAGTCTCACTCTACTGCTCATGCTGGAGTGCAGGTACGTTCAAGGCCACCACAAACTCGACTTGCTGGGCTCAGGTGATCCTTCCGCCTCAGTCTTCCAAGTAGCTGAAAGCACAGGTGTGTGCCATCATACCCAGTTAATTTTTTGATTGATTGTAGACACAAAGTCTCACCAAGTTGTCCATGCTGGTCTCGAACCCCTGGACTCAGGCAATCCTCTCATCTCGGTCTCCCAAAGTGCTAGGATTGCAGGCACGAGCCACTGCACCCAGCTCCTCCCCTTGTTTTTAATGTCCACCCCCTTCATTAAAGAAACTCTGTATTTTAACTCCCTCACTTTCTACCTCGTGAGAAGTTGATTTATGAACTAAGTTCTCACTTTTCCATTTTATGGCCATAGAATTAAACCCTGCCCTGCCTGACCTCCACTTTTGGTCTTGTATATTGACTTTGTGACACTGGACAGGAAAGAAACCCATTTTGGAGCAAAGTCAACTTTGTTGGTAACAAGACCTGTTTGTTCAGATTCTTCTCTGTGTCTCTGTGTCTTCATTCCTTTCATATGAATATAGAGAGGACCCTTCTGGATGACCTGTTTTGGAGGAAGTTCAGAGAATTCTTTCAAGGCCTGCTTCAGGGTAGAACAGCAGGAAAAGGTAAGAGAGACCTTCCTGCTTCTTTTGTTTTCTCTTTTTTTGTTGTTTTTTCAAATGCCAAGGTTTATATGATGGGGTAGCATGTCCTGAACTCCATCACTTTCATAGTACTGCCTTGTAACAAAAGACAGACTCATAAGAGAAAAGTAAACAGAAGTCTATGTATACCTCATATATGCATAGTCAATACCCAGAGAAATAAGCAGAGTCTCAAAGAGGAGACTTTGAACTCAGGCTCAATACCATCATCTGCTGAAACTGGAGAAGGCTCCAGGGGAGGTGATCAGAAAAGGTATCTAAACAGAGAAAGCCTTGTTATACAGATTTAAGTGGGTACCTTCTCTGCTGATGAGAATCTCTTGTGATTTAGAGCCATCCTTCTCTTCCTGGTACAGAGGAAGACACCCTTATTAATGGCGATTTCCTTTATAGAAATACATTTCCCTTACAAAAGGGCAACTTCTACTGTTTTCAGAACTTCTCTTGTGTCTGTAGTTTTTCAAAATAATCCTTTTGTCAAAGCAGCAATTTTGGGGGTGGCATATTCTAGTTTTCTATAGTCTCACATATATACCTCCTGGATTGTGAGCCATTATAGAGGTAGTTTAGGAGGATATATCTCACTATTTTGCCCAGGCTGGTCTCAAATTCCTGGCCTTAAGTGATCTTCCTGCCTTGGCCTCCCAAAGTGATCTCCACATCCGGCTTATAGTAATATTTTGGGGTGCATATTTTTGGTCCCCTACAACCTACAGAGTTTTTCATTGAGGTTTATGCCTCCCAGGATGCAGTATCCACTGTTCCCCAGCCTCCTGTTTTGCTCTGAGTTTTCTGGCACAGAGATGGGCCGCACAGCTCATTATTCCATATTTTGGTAGCCAAACACCCTCCATCTCTGAGACAAGAAGTAGACTCAGAGGGAGGTATAACATGTCTTAAGACTTTTTTTTATTCTGGCTCTGGTTAGATTTTTTTCAACTCAGCTCGATTGGCAATCGCAATGGGTGGAAATTTCTAGCAGGTTTTAACACAAGACAGTCTTAGTCCAAGCTTTCCCTAGTGGGAAGGAAGCTGACAAGGGATCCAGTTCTCCTTTGCACAACAGTCTAGTAATGTCTTCACACCATGAAGTCTACCTTGCTCTCCATGGGTTTCAATGGTCTGCACAATCTGGCCTAATCTCATAATCTACAACCCTCCATTCCTAGCAAACTGACCTCCTTTGCCAGTTTGTCCATGCCACTTTCTTCCTCACAGGTTCCCTTTCTCCGCTTGTTACTGCCGGACTCAGTTCTGATGTCTGCTGCCTAGAAACGTTACAATAGAGAGAGTTTAATATCACAAGGCAGCTGAGTGAAGAGGATGGGAGATGTAAATCAACCTCCTTGAGAATTCAGAGGCCAGGTTTTTTGGGTTTTTTTTGAGTTGAAGTCTCACTCTATCACCCAGGCTGGGGTGCAGTGGCACACTCCCAGCCACCACAGCCTTGACCTGCTGGGCTCAGGCGATCCTTCTGTCTCAGCCTACCAAGTAGCTGGAATTGTAGGCACGTGCCACCACGCCTGGCTAATTTTTAAATTTATTGTAGAGATGTGGTCTCGCCAAGTTGTCCAGGCTGGTCTTGAACCTGTAGGCTCTGGCAATCCTCTCATCTTGGCCTCCCAAAGTGCTGAGATTACAGGCTTGAGTCACCACGCCCAGCCAAAGCTAGCGTTTTAAAGGGAATTTGGCCCAGTACTTTGGGAGGCTGAGGTAAGAGGATTGCCTGAGCCCAGAGGTTCAAGACCAGCCTGGGTAACATGGCGAGACCACATCTCTACAATAAATTTTAAAAATTAGCTGAATGTGGTGACGCACGCCTATAGTTCCAGCTACTTGGAAGGCTGAGGCGGAAGGATTGCCTGAGCCCAACAGGTCAAGGCTGCAGTAGCCATAAGCATTGCGACTGCACTCCAGCCTAGGCTACAGAGTGAGATTCTGACTCAAAACAAACACACAAACAAACAAATGAAGGGAATTTGGTGGGCAAAGGGATAGAGACTGCTGATTGGTTGATGATGTCATGTGGGTACTGAACCTATCTGCATGCCACAGAACAATTTCTGGGAGGAGGAAGAACATGAGACCAGTGGAGCCAGCTTCCAGGTATGTGTTCTGGGCCTGGGTGGGGCCTTGGGTCCATCAATGTCTGAAAACTATCTCAAATATCATTCTTAGGTTTTGCTGTAGATAACTGTTTATAAATCAAGTCCTGTGATCATCAGCTCTTACCTGCTGGATAGAGAGCCATTATAGAGGCAGTTTAGGAAGGTGTGGGGGAAGTAGGGTCACTGAAGATTAGAGCCACTTTTGTCCCTCAACCTCCTTTTGTCTTCAAGGAGAGCTATGCAGTCTTAGACCCATTGCTTGAGGGAAAATATGTTTATCAGCCTTGACAGGCAGCTACCCCCCTCCCTGAGGTCAGAGCGTGAGGATCATCAATTGCTCTCTATTGGAGAGAAAGCAAACTTAGAAACAGTAGGTTTGTTAAAGTCTAGCCACAGCTGTAGCCTTTCAGGGCTCACGTGGCTTCCACAGCTTTTACCCCATGATCTGATATTAATTTTATATTGGCAGTTTCATGCTTAGGAATATCCTTCCTGTAATGCTGAGATCAAGTTCCTTCTCCTTCACGAAGCCTTTTGATGATCCCAGCCTACAGCTAAGTCCTCTGTTTTCATCCATTCACTCATTCACTGAGGTAGGGGCCAAGGGTTCGCTGGAAAATCCCTGACATGAGACATATAGGTTAATAGGCGAAAAGGCACCGGGCTTGGTGGCTCAGCCTGTAATCCCAGCGCTTTGGGAGGCCGAGGAGAGTGGATTGCCTGAGCCTGAGGGTTCGAGACCTGCCTGAGCAACTTGGCGAGACCTCATCTCTACAATTAAAAAAAAAAAAAAAAAATTAACCTCTAATTTCAGTGACGTTCCAATAAAAATTTAGCAATATTTTAATGAAACTTGACACACCAAATTTAAAATTAAAATGGAAGAGAAAATATGAAAGAAAAACCAAGAAAATTTTAGGAAATTAAAATTGAGGGAAGACTTGCCCTACTAGAATAGTGAAATTATGCTATAAAGTTACAATACTTAAATCAGTGTGATAAAGACTCAAGAATAAAGAAATAGGATCCAAAAATAGATCCATACATATGGATGACGGAGACATTTTAGTGGGAAAAGGATGGACTGAATCTTCAGTAAATAGTATTGATACAATTGGGTATCCTTTTTAAAAAAAAGTTTTATAACCGGGCTCGGTGGCTCAGCCTGTAATCCCACGCCTTGGGAGGCTGAGGTGAGTGAATTGCCTGAGCCCAAGGGTTCGAGACCCGCCTGGGCAACTTGCCGAGACCTCATCTCTACAATAAATCAAAAAATTAGCCGGGCGTGGTAGCGCGCACCTGTAGTTACAGCTACGTGGAAGGCTGAGGCAGAAGGATCTCTGGAGCCCAGCAGGTCGAGGCTGCGGTGGTCGGGAGCAGCCACTGAACTCCAGTCTGGGCGACAGAGTAAGACTCCAACTCAAAAAAATAAATAAATAAAAATAAAAAATAGTTTTATATAGCTATTTGCCTCATTGATATAAATCAATAAATTCCAAATGGATTAAGTACTTAATTATAAAAATATAAAGCTATACAACATGGTTGAAACTTGAAATTATGCTAAGTGAAAGAAGTTAGTCACAAAAAACCACATATAGTATAACTCATTTACGTATGTCGAGAATAGGCAAAAATATAGAAACATACAGTATGCTAGTGGTTGCCTGACCGGGGCCAAGAGGTGACAGAAGCAAAGTGGCATTAAGATAAAATGTCAAGTTTCTGCAAATGAATATGAGGGTTCTTTTAGGATTAAAGAAAATGTTCTAAAATTGATTGCTGTGATGACTGCACAATCCTGTGAATATACTAAAACACACTGACTGGTACTCTTTAAATGGTTGAATTATATGATATGTGATTTATCTCACAATAAAGCTGTTAAACTATATATCAAGCTAAAAATTCAAGGAAAATATAACAGAATGTACTTATTATCTGGTACTAGAAAATGCATTCACAGGCACAAAAATTATTTAAATAAATATTATGATATGAAACTTGGAAAATATACAAGAAAATAAAGGACCTTATAAACAAAGTTAGAAGATCAAACAATAAACTAGAAGAAATATTTGCAGCACATATAAAAGAAAAAATTATATATGGACACTCTCACATTCACACATATACAAACATACATATGAAATAAACTGTAAGTCAATAAGAAACTGACAACTTAGTAGAAACTGATGATGGCTATAAACAGGACATTAAAGTTTAAAAATTACTCATTCTCACTCTTAATTTAAAATACAACTTAAAACATTTTTTTTTTTTTTTTGTCAGAAACAGGTTCTAACTCTGTTTCCCAGGTTAGACTGCACTTCCATGATCATAGCTCACTGTAACCTCGAAATTCTGGGTCCAAGCCACCTTCCTGACTCAGCCCCCTAGTTAGCTGGGGCTAGAGAACTGCATCACTACTCCTGGCTAATTTTTAAAAACATTTTAGTAGACTTGGATCTCGCTATGTTACCCAGGCTGGTCTTGAACTCCTGGCCTCAAGAGATCCTGCTGTCAGTTTCCCAATGTGCTTGGATTATAGGCATGAGTCATCATACCCAATCTAAAACATATTTTTTTACCCATCAAATTAACAAAAATTATTTTAAATGGATATTGTCATATTATCAAGGGTGGAAAATGAGTATTTTTATGTAATGTTGTAGGAGTATGAATTTGTAAGACTCATTGGAGTGTAATTGTGTGTTGCAATGGTGGTTACCCCATGGAATGTTTAATTTGCACCAAGCCTGAAAGATTAAGTCTGGCTAATGTGTGGAAAGATCACAATGAAATACAGAATATTACCAAAAACAACTAGTGGGTATTATTTTGTAACAAGCACACATATTTAAGTATAATAACATATTATATTATTTTATATTATAAAAATAAATACAATGAAACAAAAAAAATTTGTAACAGAATGAAGGAAAGGAGAACAAATATTTACTGAGCACCAACTATGTACCAGATACTTTATCATAATTTCATTAGATATTCACATCAACACTGCAAAGTGTCATCAAGCCCATCTTACAAACAAGAAATTGCAATCCATATAGGTCAAGTGACTCACACAAGGTCAAACAGGTAAAAAACAGAGAACTCCAACCCAGCCAGGCCAATATGGCACCTATGGTCTTTTCACACTAAGGCACCATTCCCTATATCAAGCCAGTTTTTCCCACTGAATAGACATGCTTGATGTATAATTAGTGTATACATAATGTGAACCACTGTAAAGTCACTCATTGGAATCCATCTGACAGAATCTTTGGTTGAAAAGAAGGAATAAAATAAACCTGACAGTGTGTTAGCATTTACCTCTTAAAACAACACTAGGAATCAAATGCAATCATTTCTCACTACCTGATTTTTTTTGCAATACTATTTTTAGGAGTTACAAAAACTATCTCATAAGGAAGTACCATGAGGTGAGTAATTTATTGAGACAATATATGCCCTGCAGTCCATGCTGTAAGACACGGAGGGCACCTGCATTCTCATATAGAGTGACCTTGCTTCAGGGCTCTAGAAAGCCTCCTAGAAAAGCCCCAGGTGCTGAAATTGCCCTAAAGCAGTGAGGAGAAGCCTGCAGTATGGTCATTTGTTTTCAATCTCATAACCACACTGAAATTGGTGTTATTATCCCCCTTTTAGAGATGAGAAAAGAGAGGCTTAGGAAGGCAGGGCAGCCCAAGTTCCAATATCAGAAATGATCTCATTTAACAGATGAGGAGACAGGCACCCACCTCAGCTTTGTTATACCCCGTGACATCTGCAACTTCTGGGTGCCGATAGATGTGTCACTAGCAGTCTCTGGCAGTTGGAGGATAATCACTGATTAGACTTGCCTTGCAGGTAGAGATATGTCTCTGTAGGCTTGGAGGGAAGGCAGATGGTGGGAGAATGGATGATGATGGTGTGAGTGGAGTCTGTCATTTTCCAAATGGCTGCTGCCAAGAAAAGAAAAGCAGCTGATGAAAATCATGTGTTTCAAAGTAAGGAGACTGAAAAATACTTTTGTTTTAAAGACATCATTGTTTGTCTTATTTGCAATAGAATAAAAAATATCTTTTTCTGAAAGACTATAATACAAGAGGTACTATGTAATTAGCCACATTATAGTTAAGTAGCTTACAGGTTAGTAAAAGACAAAAAAAAAAGATTCACAAATGTCTTACTCAACAGCAAAAGTTATTCAAAAGTATAGCATTATAATAAGCCACTGCAGTGCATATGACCATGTAGATTTGAAATTTTAGCAAAAAGAAAAAAAAATCATTAAGTCTAGCAAAATAGTGAAAGAGAAAAAGAAAAAGCCTTCAAGAGATTGACACTGAGAACTCCCCAGACAAATGAAGATGACCCCACAGTGAAAGTTGACAAGTACAACCCTATTTGCAGAGATTCTAATCAGTGTTTTAGTTCCCTAATCTTGATTGTAAGCAGACAACTAACAGTTATCAAAAATATGAGAAAAATCTTCTAATGAAAGATAAAGATCACAACAAACAAACTAAGAAACCAAATTGGAAGAAACCAAAACAATGCAAGAAGAATACTTTAAATACAAGAACTACAACTAGTATCAGGACTAGACAAGGTATTCATGAAGCAAGGACAGAATCCTCCAAAAAAGGAGTAGTTAAGGAATAAAAAGTGCTCTTGAAAATTAACAACAGGATGACAGAAATGAAAAATTTACTATAAGAATTAGAAAACCCAGAAAATGGGATGAAGGAGGATCTAAAGAGAAAGATGACTAGAGACATCATAAAATTAGAACACAGGTCCAGGAATTCCAACATCAGAATCAGAGGATCATCAGAAAAAACCCAGAGAACAAAAAAGGAGATTATAAACAATCTTTCTTAGACTAGAAGACCTCAGTTTTCAATTTGGAAGGCCTACTAACCGCCTAGTACAGTAGAAGAAAATAGGCTCACCCAAAGGCACATCATTTCAGAATACTGCAAAGAACAAAAGATAGAACAAAAAATGACAACATTGCCGGGCTCGGTGGCTCAGCCTGTAATCCCGCGCCTTTGGTAGGCTGAGGTGAGTGGATTGCCTGAGCCCGCGGGTTCCAGACCTGCCTGGGCAGCGAGACCTCATCTCTACAATAAATCAAAAAATCAGCCGGGCGTGGTTAGCGCATGCCTGTAATTCCGGCTACTTGGAAGGCTGAGGTGGAAGGATCGCTGGAGCCCAGCAGGTCGAGGTTGCAATGGCCGGGAGCGGCCACTGCACTCAGTCTGGGTGACCGAGTGAGACTCCAACTCAAAAAAAAAAAAAAATGACAACATTGAAAACATCAGGATTCAAGATGGCTTTGGATTATCAACACTAGCATTGGAATCCAGGAGACAATGGAGCAATGCTTTCCAAATTGTGAAGAGAAATTACTCCCAATTTAGAATTCAACACTCAGTCATAAATTGCAGGTGAGGTAAAACTGAAACACTTTCAGAAATGTAAAGTCTCAAAAAATGTGCTTTTCATGCATACTTCCTCAGGAGGCAATTGAAGATACCCTCACCAAAGTTAGGGAATAAAACACATATAGAGAAGAGAGGGTCAAAACAGAAGAGGAGAAAAAGAATTTTTAAGATGCTGAAGATGAGAATTTTCTGATGATAACTTGGCACTGAGTAGAGAGGATGAATAAAATAACGTGAGCCAAGAGATTGGCACGCAGTGACTGTCATCCTGCTACTACATCTTCCTACCTCAATAAAACTACTAGAGGATTTCCTCTCCCTACCCCCTCAAAAAAGTAAGATATAAGTTCAGAAAGCCCACTTCAGTCTGGAACAGGAGCAAAAGTAATTCAATGATTACTGTCAAGCCAGCCTAGAGGGCAGAAGAAAGGTCTCCAGGGATAATTTCTCAAAAAAATATATCCAGGACCTGATGGATTGGCTATCGTGATTGTGATTGGCTTTATGTAGGATTTTATTTTTAAAAGACCATTAAAAGAGAAGGAAATCACTAAAAATAGGCACAAAGAAAACTAAACAAATTAAAAAACAGGCATTAATAACTTTAAAATATATAAAGAAAGGAAGAAAATAACAATGGCATACTACAATGCTTAGTTAGAATGACCACAATATTGATGATGTAAACAAAATTGTAATACAACTATATTGGGAAGATGAGAAAAAGAAAGCAAAATGATGGTAGTGCAGGTAACTAGTTGTGTCTTCCATGGTAAGAATTTAATAGGCAATGCCCAGAATGAATAAATCAAGAGACAGCAATAAATGTATAGTTTTTAGAACTTTGGAGATCTGTAAATGCCAGAAGAAACTTAACAGTTAACAGTGGTTGCCTTTGGAAAGGGGGACCAGAGAAGTGAGAAGGGTAAGTCGGGAGAGTGCCAAATTTTATAATAAATCTTTTTCTACTATTTTGACTTTTTAAACTATATGCATGCAGTTTTTATTTGAAATTCAATTTAAAAATAAAAGTAAGGAGAAATGCTAGACTTTCAATATAAACAGATGGGCTTTCAGATTGATAATCTGAGTATTAAAAAAGAGACCTGGTATTATTTGAACCCCTGGCTGGGGAGAGGTATAATATAGAGTATACCTGGAATAGCCCAGCTGTTTCACCTTCACATTTTCACCTTAACCTCTGTGGTACTTTCATACTTCTTAATTGTTTGAATAGTCAGTGGTCTCATCTTCTCCAAGTTCCAGAATTTCATCTGCAGGTAAAACAAGATCTGATACTTGCTCACATTCTTTCCCTGAATCACAATGGTACAGGTGATGACTACTTTCTCCCTGGGAATAAGAACATACTATTCAGGATGTATGTAACCTTCAATGCCTTGAATAATCAAAGGATCTCACCATTGTGTAGTACTTTACAGCTTTCATCATGCTTTCTCATGATCGTATTTGGTCCTACAACAGTCCTGAAAGGTAGGCCCAGCAGAAGCTCAGAGAGTATAAGTGACTTCCCTAAGGTCACTCAGCAGGTACCAGCAGGGCCACAAGTAAAATCATCCACTGGTGACTCTCCACCTACCATGCTGTTGCAGGCTTGTTTTCAAATTTTATAAAGTCTCTATTTGCTTAATAGCTCCAATTGCTGGCAGCCAAACAACCAGATGGTGAGAAAAAAAAAAAGAGGGTGTGTGTAAATTTACTTCTTGAAACCCCGGCCACTGTGCCCAGAACCAGCCTTAGAACAAGTTTCCCTTTGCCCTAATCAACCCCAGGACCTGTCATGCAAACAGCCCAAATTTGGGATCTTAGGACTTTTTCACATTAAGAGTCTCCCTTAAAATTGGAAATATCTCTGGGAAATAGAGTACCTTAACACTTATCAATTAACACCTTAGGCAGGCTTGGTTGACAGTCAGCTAAAAATAAGCCTGAGATGTTGGAAGACATTTAAGGGAGAAGGAAACAAGCACTGACTTACCCTAATTCAAAACTGTTCTCAGGGTTAACTCTGGTCTCCTAGCCAGAATTACTTTAAAAGATTCCTTTAGCAAGAATGCCATAAGGTGCCAACACTCATTTCATCTACCAGTGGATATCTAGTTATTAAAAAAGTTACAACCATCAGAAAACCAAAACTCCCCACTAAGTCCAGGTCACTAAAAAATATTTTGATTAAACTAGCATTATATTTTTTTCTTTTTTTGAGTTACAGTCTCACTCTGTCACCCAGGTTGGAGTGCAGTGAGTAGTGTGATCACAGCTTACCACAACCTCAACCTCCTGGGTTTAGATGATCCTTCTGCCTCAGTCCCCTGAATAGTTGGCACTACAGGCATGTGCCACCACCCCCGGCTAATATTTTTTTTTTTTTTTTTGTAGAGATGAGGCCTGACTCTGTTGCCTAGGCTGGTCTTGAACTCCTGGGCTCAAGCAATCTTCCCACCTTGGCCTACCAAAGCCAGGATTACAGGCATGAGCCACTGTACCAGGCCTTAAACTAGCATTATAATCTTAACAGTTACTTGTACATCAATTTAAAAGCAGTTGGACATTTCATCTTATTCATCAGGAACAAGATTTTCTCCCTATTTTTAGAAAAATTGCAAGCTGGGCGTCTGCAGCCTTTGCTAAGCAAAATGCGATTTCTTGAGGCTCTTCAATGTGTGGGGGCGTGACAGAAGGTTCGAGAAGGGCAGATCCAAAACCAAGCTGTGATGACCACTTTGAGGTAACTAGACAACGTGTCCAACTCCACTATGGCTTCCTAATGCATTATTAGTACACTACTTTTGTTTACTTTTAATGACTATTACACATAAATTTAAATTCGTGGCCTATTATCATCTATTTGTGCTAGCTGTATGTATAGTGAGTAGCAAAGTCTGTGCAGCTTTAAATAAAGAGGAAAGGATGATTGTAAGATATCTCGACCAGGGTTTCTGCTCTTCTTCACCTATTTTAAAGTATAACAAACAGAGGTTACATAACTGCTTTCACGGAAAACCCTGCATTCAGAGCTGTTGTTGAAGCCCGTTTGCAGCTAAGTGTTTACTAAATCAAGCACTAAAAACGAGATTTACACTGGTTGTTGGAAGTTGAAAGCCAGCTGCAGCTGCCATTAGAGCAATTCAATTTCTTTTTTATAAAGCACAAGTAAGGCTCAATTTACTAAAGTTTTATTTCCTTTTTATGCATCCCATATGCTCGGGGAAAAAATTAAGTTTATGAGATTAAAAATGAGTTTTATGCTAAATGTTTACAAAGTTTCAGCTGGCTGCATCTGCAAGCCCTCAAACCCACCAAGTTCAGCTCCTGACTTCTTTTCTCTTCCATTCCAACTAAAGGAGGTCTCTGTGTTTGGAAGGGGAACTGCCCAGCCCCCTTCTCTGTTCTCCTCTAGCTTCCTTTTCACATTGTACAATTTTATAACAGTTGAGGCAGACAGACAAATACGTTCCTTCATGATGCCAACATCTTCAGAGAAGACAGTTCTCCTATGGACTCAATTGCTTTTTTAAATTTTTTTTTTCCCTCCATTCCCTTTGTCTGGATTTAGCTAGTCTGGTAATGCTTTTCATTTCTGTGATCAACTCTTAAGAAGCAATATAGCTTGTACTTGATAGAAAGAAACATCTAGATAGCAGTGAATTGCTGCTGAATTTGGAGAATAGTGCATCTCATCACCTAAAGTACAAACCATAGTAGGTTTTTAAAAGGTGAAAGTAAGTTGCATTTGCTGACTCCGAAATTAATAAGCACAATAATTTTAAGAGTATGTGTGTAATTCAGAAGATTCCAAGATACCCATCATTAATGGATTGCACCAAGCAAATTCTTCCCCCCTCTTAAATACTTTGGCCTTCCTTAGGATTAGTCTTTTAAATTCTTTCAGTTTAGACTGAGCTATTGAAAAACCTGTCATTTTAAGGTGCATTCAGTGGAAAAGACAGGGTAGAAAAACACAAGAAGATGAGAAAGGCTTCTAGACATAAGGCCAGAGAAACCATCTAAATGACCAATATAATACATACATATATTCTCTCTAACTCATCTTACCTGTACTTAAATATTAAAAGGTTGAGTTTTAAGCCTTCCCAGTAGGAGTAAATTTGCTTCTAGAATCTTAAAGTATGTGATTGGGAAAAAGAAAGAGAAAAAAAATCAATATGTAAACAGCATGGCAGATGACAGATGACAAGGGTCCAGTGAGAACACATTGTTAGGCTAGTTGTGGAAATAAGGTATGCCCAAGCTGTCACAAAGGGTTCCTCAGAGGTTTCCCAGCGGGACAGAGCTCATAGTCAGTGCCAGCACTGAGATTCTTGAGCAAAGAGGATAAAGGAAGATCATGTCCCAGCATTGACCCAGACGGGGGAAGAGTTGATTTGGACTGATTTAAATCAGAGATACTAGCTAAGAGTCAAGGAAGCTGGAATTCTCTGGGGTGTGAACCAGTGTTAGACTACAAGTAATCCCATCTAAACAAGCAGCTCTTGGCAAACAGGATGGTTTGCACCACAAAGAGTGAGAAGTATGCAAATCACATGGAAATAAACAATCCCCAGAAGGAAAGTTGAAAGATGCCCATAGAGCACTGATCGATCTCTAAGACCTATTGTACTAAGGCCTGTAGCCTACAGTAGCAAAGACAGAGCACAGCAAAGATAGTCTTGGAGCACTCGATCGGACATGCTTCTAGCAGCAAAGAAGAGCACCTGGCTATCATTAATAAAACAAACAACAACAGATGCTGGCGAGGATGTGGAGAAAAAGGAATGCTTCTACACTGCTAGTGGGAATGCAAACAACCTCTTCCAAACAACCTCTTTGGAAGACAGTGTGGCAATTTCTGAAAGAACTAGAAATTGACCTTCCATATGATAGCAATTCCCCTGTTGGGAATATACCTGGGGGAACTCAAATTATTCTACAACAAAGATACCTGCACACGTATGTTTGTTGCAGCTCTATTCACAATAGCAAAAACGTGGAACTAATCATGTTGCCCATCAAAGCTGAACTGGATAAAAAAAATGTGGTACATATACACAATGGAATATTATGCAGCCATAAAGAAGAATAAATATATGGACTTTGCAGGAACTTGGATGGATCTGGAGTCGATCATACTCAGTGATAGATCACAGAAACAAAGAACAGAGTTCCATATGTTCTCACTCATAAGCAGACTTTGAACAATTATAATGCTATAAGAAAGCAATTTGCATTAGTGGGAAACTGTCAGGAGGGGATGGGGGGTGGGATTGTCAGTTGAGGGAAATTTCTAGGGGAGGGAGGGGCATACCTCATCAACAAGGGTACCTGCGTGATCAATATTTATATACCTAACCCTGAATTGTACCCCACATCTTTATAATAAAAATTTTTTTAAAAAAGGAAGAGCACCTGAAACCCTGCCTGGAGAGGGAGGTACCTGACACAGGGCTCTCCAGATTTCATAGTAAGAAGATTACAGCATAGATCACTTTTTGTTGTCATGTTGTCACCTACACTGGATTAATTGTACCATTTCAAACTGATGTAGGTTTAAAAATGAGTCACACCAATGACCTATCAACCACCCCCTTGGGATCTTTACCCTTCAGTTAGACAAGACAAGATGCACATTCAGGAAACAAATAGAAACATAATTAAGACCAAATTGGTCAGGCGTGCCCCACAGTTCGAAAGAAACCCATATATGTAGGGGTGGTCAGAGGAGTTTTTACAGGAGAGATGAGCCTTGAAGTATGTATCATTTTTGGTTGGAAGACCAAAAGTACTACAGGCATAGGAGGGGATATGAGCAGTAGCATTTAAAGCACTTACAAAAGTGGCCTGTTTATAGATGGGCAGATGACAATGAGGCGGCCAGTTAGAGCAAAGGGCTAGGAAGGTTGCAGAAGATAATAATGAAACAAGAGACTGAGGAGGAGTGATACACCTTCAAGGATCTGAGAAGAAAAGTGGCATCATAAATGTGACATCTTAGAGAGACTGGTCCAGTGATGAGGCAGCAGGTTAGAGTAGAAGGGAATGAAGTAAGATCATTGAAGAGGCAGCAAGGATTCAGGCAGGAGGTAATGAAGCACAAACAATAAATTAGAAGTCTTGAGGAGAGGTTGAACATCTATTCTCCCCACTCACCTCCTCACCCCATGCCATGCCTCAGCAGCATTTGGTAGTGACTGTGTTCCTCTAGGTATTGGTGGGTAGTCTCAATTCCATAGATCCAGCTTTCTCTGGATTAGCAATCCAGAGCATTGCTCATCCCTTTTCTCCTTTCAAGCCTAGGGGTCGTAATAGCATCCCAATGCTTTAAAAGTCAGGAGCTTTGTCATCTCTTCCTGATTTCCTGAACCATACATCTGTGCCTTTTTGAATGAACCATCTATGACTTTGCAACCCTGACTGATAGAAACATCAATAACACTTTGAAAGAAGTTATGAACAGGATCGAAGCAGGGGGTGGGGAGAGAGTTGATGAGCACAGTTTTAAGCACAAGAAATCAGAAAATAAGACACAGAAATTTAGAGAATTGAGCAAAGATTGGGAGTAAAAATTCTAGAAGGATGTTGCTTGGGATGAATTTGGCTCTTCTACTTAACAGCCATGTGATATCAGTTGAGGACCTGTTGCTTAACATTTCTAGGCCTGTAAAATGAGAATAATAATTGTTTTAATAATAATTGTTTAGCCTGAGTCTGTGGGTTCGAGACCCGCCTGGGCAACTTGGCGAGACCTCATCTCTACAACAAATCAAAAAAATTAGCCAGACATGGTAGCGCACGCCTGTAGTTCCAGCTACTTGGAAGGCTGAAGCAGAAGGATCGCCGGAGTCCAGCAGGTCAAGGCTGGGGTGGCCAGGAACCGCCACTGCACTACAGTCTGGGTGATGGAGTGAGACTCCAACTCAAAATAATAATAATAATAATAATAATAATTGTTTAAATGAATTAATATATTTAAGATACTTATAATGATTCCAAGCTTAGTGTACATGATGCATGATATACTGTTTATTATCATTGTCATTATTATTATAACCCATGTGGGAAATATTGACTATAACCTAAGGCTTGTGCACTATAAGCTTAATGGTAACAGTAAAATACCTAAATGGAAATTTTCAGGAAGCACTTGGAAATAAATACTGGCATTCAGGTAAGAGGAAATTACTAAGGTACAGATGTCAGTAGCCTGTATGAAAGGGAGAGGTGAAACTTTAGAAATGGATGACCTTTTCAAAGGGAAGAATGCATCAAAAGAATAGTAGAGTTCTAAGAAATAAGTATTGGAGAAAGCCACAGTGAGTGGGTGGGAGGAAGATAAGAGGTAAGAAAAAGAAACAAGAAGCAAAAAAACTGGATTTTGTGGTATTACAGAAAATAAAGGAGCAAGAAGCAATAGAAATGACAAATGACTTTGAACTTCACAAAGAGGTTAGTTGGACCTTCAGGAGAAGAAGTTTGAAGAAATGGAAGGAATGGAAGGGGGAAATAAGTCTTTTTTAAAAAACTAGAGGAAGTAGACAGCCAAGAGTAGGTCACTCTATGGTTTTTCCTAAGTTGGAGTAGACATGGGAAAGAGGAAGAATTTAAAAGAGAGAAAAACTGAAGATTCTAGAGCAAGAAAAGACAAGTAAGAGCCAAATTCATCCCAAGCAACATCCTTCTAGCCTCTGGGAAAAGGTAAGAGGTTAGCATTAGAAATCAAATCAGAATTTCTTTGGAAAGGAGAAATCAAAATTCCAAGTGTTTGCAAAGTTTTTCTATCCTAATTGTGTTCTTTTTATTTACAACAAAACTAGCTATTAAGATTTTAATTATTATGGTCCAGCTGTGAATTTGAGCTAATTTAAAAGCAAAATGACAACAAAAAAATGGCAGCCTATACTCATTCACTTCAAAATAACATTGTGGTTGAAACATGGTCTGTAGAGCAAGACTGGTTGAGTTTATACCCCTAACTTTGCCACTAAGTAGCAATAAGTTCTTGGGAAAATTATCTTTCAATGCCTAAATTTCCACATCTCTAAAATGGAAATATTAACAGCGCAGACCTCATTGCACCCCTGAGAAATAAATTGCTTAAAATAGTGTTTGGCCCACAGTATGAATCCAATAAACCTTAGTTATTATTATTCACACATATCCACTTTGTACAATAATTATATCTTAATTCTTTCTCCTCAGGGCAGTAGTCTGATTTCTTTCAACTTGAGAGTGTTATTTTAGGAAAATCCCTTGATAAACATGCCCCATGATAATGTAAATTCAGATATAATGCAATTAGAAACTGGCACTGTCCTTTTCTATGTGCAACCCCATATTTCAAATGGTGCAGAGCAGGCAATGCTCTCAGTTTCTGGAAGGGAGATGCATGGGAGAAGAGGCAAGTACATAAATCGAGCTCTCTCTGGACTAAGAGCCCAGAGCATTGCTCACCCTTTTGTCTTTTCGAGACTAATGGTGGTAACAGTATCTTCATGCTGGTAATACCTGGGAGCTTCTCCATTGGGTGGAGGAACTGTGGGCAACTCCTACTTAGCAAATAGGAAAGTGGAAGAAGCATGCCTACACCCCAGGTGTCTCTCAGACCAGTTTTCCTGCACTGGGCTAAAAAAAAAATGGGCACCAAGTGAACCAGAGATTTCTGGAATCCCTGCTACAGCCCTGAAAGTCCATCCAAGCCCAGAGTCATCCCCATTGATATTTAACCAGAGGACACAATGGCCATCAAGAAGTAACATGTTGTATCTGGGACCAGGAAGGATTAAAATGGTGTAGTCAAGCCCAGAGCTCATGGTCAACCAGCTACAAAAGCTCACCTCGTTATTTTATTTATCTACATTTTTTTTTTGCAGTAATGTAGATCCCATATTTACTCTATCGGAATCTGTAGACCATTATTTAGTGAGTTATAATAGAATTTTTCTGTACTACAGTTATCTTCAGAAAATTTTTCTATGTTGATTAATAACCTCTTAAACCTGTGATTATGTATGTCTCTCCTGGCTTAACTATAACCCCTTGAAGATGGGGTTTATCTTTATCAAGTTGTTTTTTAAAAAAATCTAGCACAATGAGATAAGAAAATAGGTACCAGGGCAACACAAGAAGGGGGTTATGGGGGCTTAAAAGAGACTTAGTTTCACCCTGCTACTACAAAGTCTCCATATCTCCATCAGCCCTTCCACTCAAACAAATTGTGCCCTTAAGCACCTTTTTAAAAAGAAATTCTGGAGCTACATCTGAGTTGGAGCTAAATAAGTGTTGCTGAAAATTTCTGATTTGACCAATATGAGCAATCCCTTGTTTTATGACCCTCAAGTGTATCTCTGGCTCCCCTCTGTGGAGGATAAAGGTCAGGGTATCTCCAGTGAGTGATTCAGATAGATAGGGTGCCCGGGAGAAAAGGGGCAGAGATCTTGAGGACCAATTTAGCTGACCTACAAAGAGTCAAATGCCGTCTTGTTAGCTGTTAAATGTTATTAAGAAACAGCGTAGACAGACAAAACAACAGGAGACAGGAAGCAGCTACCTGACCAACTCCTTTGGGTTGGAAGCATAAAAATCCAAATCACATCACTTTTCTGTTTGAGTCCTCATAGGATCCCACACAAATCCTCTTCTCTCTTTCTTCTGGAAAGGTCTTTTCCAGTCTTTTGTGGACAACCAAAGGCTTTTAAAGTTCAGTACCTGCCAATGTTTGTTACACCTGCTTAAAAGCCTACAACAGAGAGGGATTTTTACTCAGGTATTATTCTATTAGAATGAAGTGACTGCCTTCCTTCCACCCTAGCTTCTGTCAGGTGGGGCTGCCACATTTCCTTTCTCTCACCCACCAATCTGTTCTGCTAGATGTGGGCGGAACACAGCAGGAGGTTCTTCCTTTGCAGTGTGTTTTATCAACACTATTGTGAAATTGCTATTGTCATTTTTCTTGTTTTCGAACTGATGCCGCCCAGAGTATAACCGCTAAACAGGATAATTAGTAAAGAATTTATGGTTGTAATCATCCTTGAACTTACCGGTTGAATAAAAGACTCAATGGAACATCCAGGTGCTGGTTTTAGCTTCAAGGAGTTTACAGCATATTTGGGAAGAAGTAAACACGATGGCAAGACGGTGCTATGGTAGAAGTATTTGCAGAGTGAAAAGTTTAAAAAGGCTTTCTGAACGAGGGAGTGCCTGAGCTGAACTGGGCAGCCGTGAAGGCAAAAGTGGTAAGAACAATGTTCATAGACAGGGCAGCCTGCACACGGAGGCACCAGAGAGAATAGCACATCTGGTGAGCAACTGGCATGGCTGGAATGTGGAGTAGTAGCCAGGGACTGGCTAAAGACCATGTTGGAGAAGAAGAAATAGCCATGCAGTTCCTCGGCCAGGGAAGTTACAAAATTTATTTTTAATGACATGAGATGTTCAATTCAGAAAGTTAACTCCAAAAAAGAGAACAATATTCAGAAGTGAATAACTCAAGGTTGGGAGAAAAATTAAGAGGCTGCTATGTTAAGATACACACCAAAGTAATAAGGATATTGAATAAGGGAATAGTCGTAGGCATGGAGAGAAAGAGGCACATTTGAGAAATAATAGAAATGGCATGAAAAGAGTAGAGAAGATGTGGGAGGTCAAAAAATAAGAAGTTACCAATGGCTCACAGGTTTCTGGCTTACACAACCAGGTAAATAGTGATACTACTCTGACACAGAAAATATAAGAATTCAGGAAGAGTTTAGTTGTTAGATACACTGACTTTGAGGTTTCTACAGAACTAAGAAGAAATGTCCAACACACAATTACATATACAGGTCTTGAGTTCAAGCAAGAGTTCAATACTAGAAGTATAAATGTAGAAGCCATTAGATATTGATAGATGCTAAAGCCATGAGAGTTAATAAGTTTATTCAAAGATCCTATGAATAATAAGATGAAGATGGGAAATGAAGACCAAATTAAACATGAACCAGTCCCTAGCTTGAGTTTATGTCTACCACTTTACATTAAACATGTACCCAGAAGAAAAACCTTGCTGTCTTTTCTTTTGCCAGGTGGGTTTACTTACTGTTCTATAGTCTTGTATGGGTTTTTAAAGCTCATTTTGGAATTTCTGTGATTTCATAAGGACTACAATTTTCTTTTCTTTTTTTTTTTTTTTTTTTTTTGAGTTGGAGTACAATTTTCAAATTTTGAATTGATCTAATGAACTGTGAGTAGTGTGGGGGGATGAGGCTGGGGTGGGTAGGAAGGTCACCAGATACCTCATATGGTTGCCTGGGACTGGAGGTTTTGAAATAGAGGACTTTGAGCAATTTTGCTGGGGCTATGGGTATAACAGACACCAATCTTGACACAGCTATCATCAACCCCAGCCCAGAAACTATTATGAGGCATCTGGGTACTTCTCACTTACAAAAGTTAGTCATCTCAATGTATTATTTAAAATTTTAATGGTGAGAAAGGAACTTAAGGAAACATGTATGGTCTGTAATGAGTATTCTAGGGTAACTGAAAAGTCCATATTCTCCTGAAGTTCTTCAAACACCCATACGGTCACACCTTAACTCAGTGCCTTATGAATATTACATGAGGTCACTTACTTTGTTTTGATCAATATCAGGTCTTGGGGGTGCTCTTGCCTTCCTAATTATCAGGACTCTAGAGCCTGTTCTTTTTCCATCACCTTCTAGAATGTTCTGTTTACTGATACACTTGAACAAGTCACTGCTATGATTAACCAGGATTCTCTGGGGTGCCGGTGGTAGAAACCCAACTCAAACTAGCTGAGGCAAAGGGGGAAGCAAATTGGTTCCAAGAAGCCTGGCTCAGACACTCTCCCTATTCTGCATCTCTGCCTCTTTCTGTTCTTGGCTTTCGTCTCCCATCTCTTCAGCTGATTTTCTCCACAAAGCAGGAAGCAGCACTACAATTCACATCTCCGAAGTGTAACCTGAGACAAGATCTCGGACTTGTTCTCTCTAGTCCTAAGTTCAAAATGCCTGAATGAATTATCTGACTGGCCCAGTCTAGGGAATATGTCTACCCGACAACCACACATTATGTTCACATATATGGTATTTCCCAGAAAGGGGGGGGTGGTGCAAATTAATAGATACCCATCACATACTTGCTGTAGAATTTCTCCTTCAATTACCTACTTCTCCCACAGATCTGCCTGGGTGTCTTATATATCAGGGAACCTTTTCCTCTTTTAAGCCTATTGCATTTTTATTCTTTTCTTTCTTTTATTTTTAAAGAGAAAAAGTCTCACCCTGTTACCCAGGGGGAAAGTGCAGTGGTGCGATCATAGCTCACCAAACTCCCAGGTTCAAGGAATCCTCCTGCTTAGCTAGGACTACAGGAGTGTACCACCATTCCCAGCTGCATTTTTAATTCTGCTCAATCTCTCCCTAAGGGTTTTGTCAGCTCTTAGGCTGACACTCTTCAATCTTCTCAACTTTAAATGCCATTGCTTCCAGGAACCACATATGAAGACTACCTTTCTTGAGCTCACATAATGAAACCACAGATGACATAGGAGGATGTCAGTTTAGATAAGCAGGATCATCCAAAAAAGAGAATATTTTTGCTACTGGTTTCACAGGATGGCTTTGCCATCCTACCAAGTAGGAAGGCTGGTAAATTAAAAGAAGACAAATCTATCTATCTTTGTGCTAATTCTGACTTGAAAAAAAAAAAAACCTATTTAGAGACATATGGCAATTTAAGAAAGAAGGAAACCAAAGAACCTGACATTCTTGGAACAACAAATGAAAGCTCCTTAAAAGTTAACAAGGCAAAGATGAGTGTGGATTCTAACACGTGAAGTTAGCAGTATTTCGTGATTTGGCTCTGCTAGAAGTTATTATACCAGAACAGAGCCAAAATGGAAACTTGGTTTGATCTACAGTTCCCAGTTAAAGAAATCTAAAATTAGACACAGTGTAATCTGGTGACGGGGTATTTCTAATGGACCACTGAGCAGATTGGTGATTCATTTTTGTTCTTTGAATATAAGAAGACATGAGACTGATGATTAGCTAGAAAACAGATTTGGAAAATGACTACACCTAAGACCACTTATCAAAGGTTACATTTGAATATAATTAAGTAATAAAAGGCATTATTCATTTTAGTCCACAAAATAGTTGATAGCTATTTTTTATTATACATGTTGAAAGCATTCCTTTCGATTATAATCTTTTATAATTTCAATTTTCTTGGCTATGTGGCCTCTATTAGAAGAAACAAGGAAAGAATTATAGTTTGATACTTTATTTTCTAATATTCAATCTTCTATCAGAAAACAAATATTAATTCAAAAGCCAAATGTATATAAAGGTTCTGATTCACGTTACTTAGTTAATTTCTTGTAAATTGGAAACTGTTACACTTTCACATTAGTGTAAGAAATTATAATTTATATGTATTGCCACTAGGTGGCTCAAATGGCTAAAACACTATAATATATGAGCAGAACAAAATCTTAAAGATGTAAAGATTTATATCTTTCTGTAGTTCTATGTTTTTTACCTTGATTTTCTGCAAACTTTCATATTATTTATAGATTATCACTATATACTACACATGGTTGACAATTTCTTTAATGTTCATCATCATCATGCATGCCATTTTTATGGAGAGAGGATTAATAGGCAAAATGAATGAGTTATGTTACAATTAGTCATAAAGACACAACAATAAAATAAATTAAAATTTTACCAGCTGACTGAGAACAATGTACTCAATGTAGTCTAAAGAATCAGAGTATTGGGATATATTTCATTTTAATGTATCCAGGCATTTCTACAGATTACCTGCGTTATTTTCTGGCTGTTGTGGTTATTTATGTCTCTTGAAGACAAGTGACTCATAGCCAGAGCTGGATCTCTCTGTAGTAAAGGGACCTTGAAAATCAAAACATTCTTGGCTTGGAGTAAGTTTTGAAATGCAAGACTTTCTGGACACTAGTCCCTCAAATGAGATAGCATGGGCCCCTCTATTCTGGCTGATACAAATAAAACAAAAAAAGAAAGTGATTGTTTTCTTTCCAACTTTAACAAGCACCTTACAATTCTATTGGGCTATTCAAGATAGAGTGCCAAGAGGAAAAAGAAGGAGAGATCCTCTCAAGATGCAAAGGAAAGTATTAAATCTGTAAAGGCTGTCAAAAAAGGGAAAACAAAATGGCTACTTTGGAATAAGAGGACCTTATACATTTCCTAACCAAGAAGAATCAACACACCCTCCCATTAAATATATATTTATTTTTACTTTCTTAGTACTGTGTCAACAGAATTTCTATCCTTCTAGTTTAACGTTGAGAACCTTTGAAATCTTAAAAAAAAACTCTTTCAAGGTGATGAACTGATCCTTGATTATTTGTTTTTATAATCACCAACACTCAAATTTTTCACCCTGAAAGTTATGTAATTGGTTCTACCCTTGGGAGAAGCAAGATCCTACATAGGAAAAGTTTTAAGGGATGATTTTTTCCCAACTCTTGTAGCAGACAAGTAGTCTTTCCCCCTAAGTTTTATTCTCTACAGAGGTATTTTTTTTTTAATAATTAATCAGTATTTTTATTATAGTTTTGTGGGGTACAGTTAAGGGTTAGGTGTACAATTATGTTTCATTCAGACACCCTGTTGATAAGAGGTGTTTTCCCAGCCCCAGACAGATATTTGCTACTGTTAATCCCATCCCCCTCCCCCCCATAGTTTCCCAGTACCGTCAGTCATTTTCTTATAGTATTTCTACAGAGGTATTTAAAAAATATTTTCCTTGGCCACTTATAATTTTTATTTGGAAGTACATTTAGGAATCAGAATTTGGCATAAAACTCAGGGGCCATAATTCAACTTCTGCTGTAGTAACAGCAGGCCTTGATGTGACAAAGTATCTCAGCTTTAAAATGCACTTTAAGGTTTTTTGGGTTGTTTTCCTCTCTTTTGCTTCCTTAATCTTAAGCCTGGAAACATGTTTTAGAAACTTCTTTTCTTCCTTTATCTCCCAGACACTCCTTTGCACCATACACATTTATCTAACCATATGCTTGCTTGGAAATCCCAGGGGCTAATATAAAGCAGCCTAAAAGACCCTCTTGCTTAAAGGTAATCATGAGATGGTTGATCCATAACCTGACCACAACTGAGATAATAGCAACCAGACATCCAGGAGGACCACTGCCCAAGATAAGCCATCAGACAAGACACTTCCTGTGCCACACTCACATGTTTCCCCATACCCAAGTTTCCCTTTTTAAACCTTTTCACTCAGCCTAAAAAATTGGAAATGGTTCCTTTGAGGCATGTGCCTGGCCATTTCCCCATCTGTTGGCTTTTGGAATAAAATCACCTTTCTTTCATTACATCTTGTGCTTGTTTATTTTGGTCTATAAGTGATGAGCAGTCGAACTTGCGTCAGTTACACTGATATTTTTATATTCATATTCAGGCACCTGACATTTGGGTTTTATTTGAATATAGAGTTGTAAATAGAACATGAACCAGTTATCACATAGCTCTTAAATACCAAGATCGCATTAGCTCTCTCCAAGCATAATCATTATACTTGGTCAAAGTTCTAACCAGTTAGCTTTTGAAAAAGGAATAGAATCTTATCTTCCCAAACTGTGGCCATAAATAGGTTCCACCGAGTAATCAAAAACAAACAAACTCAAGATGATTTAAACAATAAAAGTGAAATAAATAAATAATAAATAAAAGTGAATGCTTGAAGTAGGGTTAGATTTAGGATTGGTTTGGTTCAATTACTCAACAATGTCATCTAAGATCAGATTTACTTCTGCATCAGTCTGACCTTGGCAATGTCAATCCCAGTGGTCCTATTTTGGCTGTCCACAAGTGCTTGGACTCTGCTTCCATTCATATCTAAGGATAGGGAAAGAAGCTGGTTTTTCAATTTTTCAAAAGAGAGAGAATGCTTCTTTCCCAGAATTTACTCAGCAAACGTCGTCTGCAGGCTCACTGTCTACCCCTGATGCAATAACTCTGGCCAGGGAGCAGGAGCCCATCAATTAGTACAAGCTCCTCCTTGATATATGCCTCATCTTAGTAACCAGGAACAGGAACAATTCCTGGGAAGAGCACATGGGCTGTACACAGGAGGTGTGGATACTTGTGTAAAAATCAGGGTTGCTTCTAAAGGGAAAGGGAGAAGACATCAGGTGATGGGACTGGTTACTCATTACATACACTTGACTATGTATGGGAACTCTAGAACTAAATTGCCAAATTATGAATCCAGGTTCTACCACTTATTAGTTATATGACCATGGGCAAGGGACTTTACCGCTCTCACTAAGTAAAAAGTGAGTTAATGATTTGCTTAATTGCTTATATCACAGGATTTTCCCCCTAAAATTCACAGCATTAAGTCAAGCATTTATTACACTCTTCCTTTGTGTGAGACATGTGGAAAGAATTGGAGAGAACACAAAAGTGAGCAAAATGATGTTCTACTTTGAAAGAGCAAGCAATTCAGGAGAAGAAATTAGAGCTCAGAAACGGTGATAAAAGACAGATGGAATATGTTATCTAAAAAGATGTGTTTCCTAAAATGACATTTTTTCCTAATTAAATATTCTTTAATAGCAAGCACATTTTATAGTATTTTTTATATCCAAATGAAGTTGATAAAATCTTTCTGGGTAGTCATTCATTAGTGATAAATTGCATTAATAATTAATATCAGAACAATAAAACTACTAAAAATCCAACTAGAATAGTAATAAACCAAATTTCAACTATACAGTGTATAAAATGTAATGTAATCCCAATATGCATCCATTAGAATGACAAAAATTCAGATGTAGATCAACAGAAATTTTCATTCATGATGATGAAATGCAAAATGGTCCAGCCACTTGGAAGGCAATTTGGCAGTTTCTTACAAAACTAAGCATACTCTTACCATGTGATCCAGAACCTCATTTCTTGAAATTTGCCCAAAGAAGTTAAAAACTTATGACCATTCAAAAACCTGGAAGCAACTGCGAGATCCTTCAGTAGGTGGTTGGATAACTTAACCATGGTACCTCCAAATAATGCAATAGTACTCAGTGCTAAAAAGAAATGAGCTTGACCAGGCACAGTAGCTCATTCCTATAATCCCAGCACTTTGGGAGGCTGAGGCAGAAGGATTGCTTGAGAGCAAAGGTTTGAGAGCAGCCTGGGCAACATAGCAAGAACTTGTGTGGTGGTGGCATGCCTGTAATTCCAGCTACTCAGGAGACTGAGACAGAAGAATCAGGTTGCAGTAAGCCAGGACTGTGCCACTGTACTCCAGCCTGAGTGGCAGAATGAGACCTCAACTCAAAAACAAACAAACAAAAAATGAGGTATCAACCCATGAAAATACATGAGGGAAACTTAAATGCATATTACTATGTGAAAGAAGCCAATCTGAAAAGGTTACATACTACGTAGCCCTTTATACTATGACCTTCTGGAAAAGTCAAAACTATGAAGGTTGTAAAAAATGATCAGTGGCTGAGATGGAGGAAATGATGAATAAATAGAGAACAGAGGAATTTTAGGGCAGTGAAGCTACTCTGTATGAACTACAGTTGTGAATGCATGTCATTATACATTTGTCCAAATTCACAGAATGTACAACACTAAGAGTGAATCGTAATGTAAGCTATGGACTTTAGGTGATGGTCACGTGTCAATTTAGGTGACATGTCAACTGTAGTGAATGTCCCACTCTGGTAGGGGATGTTGGTAATGGGGTAGTCATGCATGTGGAGGGTGGAGGTAATATATGGGATGTCTCTGCATCTTCCACTCAATTTTGCTGTGATTCTAAAATGACTTATTATAAAATCAAGTCTTCAAAAATGTGTGCATGTATATCATTATATATTATCAACTCTATAATATTTAAGATAATGGGGAGGAGCAGGGGTGAGAACTATCTAAAAAAATCATTGCAATTTTCTTTGAAAATCTTGGGTTTTCAGCGAAGTATGCAAAAATTTGATAATCTGTAACTTGTTACCAGATTACAAAATGAGCCTCACTATGAAAACTTATGAAGCTGTCATTTCCCAGCCTACACCCTGGTTCAGCTCTTTCCTAGGTAGAAATAGAAAGCTTTCCCTCATTCTAAAAACAATGGATTCTCTTGGAGTGAAAGTATAGTTAAATTTTTACTTTTCAAAGATCTTTAAAGACTACACAATTTGGAATTCCAAAATGGCCACTATAGAACAGCAGACCACAGCGTCTCTCACCAAGCAAGCTATCAATAGACAAAGACACCACAAACACTTTTGGATGGGTGAAACATCCTGCACCCAGAAAAGGTCTCTTTGAACACATAGAGACCAGAAAGCAACAGCAGACACAGGAATCCAAGTATACCATCCCCCACTGTGCACCAGGCTTGCACAAGAATTGAAGCCCTGCCCAGTGAATAAAAGTGGGTGAGTGAGTCAAAGATACTTTGGGATGGTTTGCCCACTCCCAGTCATGCACAGATCATTGATCCCACATGGGAGGAGTCCCAGGCAGACTATAGTGGTGGGTAACCACAGCACAAGTGGAATAGGGAGGAAAAAACCCACTCTGGGTCAGGCGCCATATGCGTGACTTCCACCAGACTGACAGGCTTACAGGCAGGGAAAGCCACCTGTAGAGTGAACTTGGCTGAAGCTGCCACCAGATAATATTCCCAGTCAGATCAGGAAGAATCACCTCCAAAACCTGTGTGCCTGCAGGATGGAGTTTGCCACTTCCTCCATGGCAGAGAACTCACTCTATTTCAAGAGCAGAGTGTAGACTTGAACATGAAAGACACTTGGAGGCTTTCCCAGTAGGAAAGTTCCTGGGTTGTAAATCACAGATAGCAGATGGGAGACCCATCCCCCTAACTGCTCTCCACAGACTTCTAGCAAGAGGGACTGAAAACTAGCCTGACTAGATTAACAGTAGGAGAAAAAATTCATAGTAAAGAAACCTTCCTGCCAGAAGGTGGAGCAAGGATTTTTTTTTCTCCTCTTTCACTGGGTAACTTATATTGAACCACAGAAAGGGCACTAGAACAGAGGGTAATTGAATAGCTTCAGCACAACAAAGCAAAAGAGGAATTATAGAGAGGAAAGAGAAGACTCACAAATGAGGAAAAAAATCAATGAAAAGTACAGGAAACCCTCAGAGTCCTAAAGAGACAGTGCTTGAAAAAACATCTATCAGAACGCAAACAATGGAAGCCCCCCAGAATGACTTGCACAGAAATCAGGGATTGAATGGGAAAAGTGAACAGGAACCAAGAGAAACTAGAAGTGAAACTCACTGAAATCATACAAGATGTAAAAATAGAGTTAGCCAATTTCAGAAAAGGCCATTCTGAAGAAACAGAAATGACAAACTTCATCCTGGAAATTTAAAACACAGTAACAAGCATAGAAAGTAGGGTCAACCAAGCAGAAGAAAGAACTTCAGAGCTTGAAAACCAAAATATGGAAATAATCCAGTCTGTTGAAAACATAGGAAAAAGGCCCAAAAGAAAGAGCAAATCCTCTGAGAGATGTGGGACTACATCAAGAAGCCAAATCGACACCTGATTGGTATCCCTGAAACATAAAGGGGAATGGAAAGCATCATGGAACAAGTATTCCATGAGGTCATCTAAGAAAACTTCCACATCTTGCTAGAGAGACAGCCAACCAAGTGCAAGAGATTCAGAAAACCCCTGCAAGGTATCATATGGGAAGGTCATCCCGAAAACATATAGTAATCTGCCTCCACAAAATAAACATGAAAGACAAAATCCTAAAGGCAGCACAAGAGAAAGGTCAGACTACCTACCAGGGAAGACTCATCAGAATTGCTCCAGACTTATCTGCAGAAAGCTCCAGAGGGGCCTGGAGTCCAATTTTTAACATTCTTAAAGATAAGAAATCCCAGCCAAGAATTTCCTACTCCACCAAGATAAGCTTAATCAATGATGAAGAACTAAAATCTTTCCTAGACATCCATTCTCCAAAAGAATAATCCACCTGCAGACTAGCCTTTTGGGAGGTACTTAAGAAGTTGTTGGGACTTCCAGCAAGATGGCGACGGGGCAACCTGGTCTGTGAAACCCTTTGCAAAGGAGAACTGCAGTGGGTCTCTGGCTCTCGCCCCAGGGGCTGCAGAACCCAAAATTGCAGCCTGCTCTTCATACGGAGTTTGGCCGTTTTCACCGCTGGGACATCGCAGTGGACTGGACAGTCACCGCAGTGCAGATGCCGCCGCCGCCACCACTGTAGCAGCTGCTGCCGCCACACCCGCAGCCACTGGTAGCACATCGTACCACCCAGGCCGGAGGTGATCCACGACTTCAGTCCTTGAAGACCCTTCAGGAAGATCTGCTGGGATCACTGCCACCTCTCCCGCGACCAAGAAGTCCTGCCCACTGTGAGTCCCCCGCCTGTGCCCTGAGGCAGACATCCATCTCCAGTCTCTGTGGTTCCTGTCTGGCCCCAACCCCTCTGGGGCAAACAGCTGAGATAGCACCACCTGCTGGCGATTCAAGGTAACAACACCAAAACGGGAGAAACAAGCTTGAAAAAGACATAGGCCAGAGTGGTGAACGGAGGGTGATCTTAACTGTCCTTCACAGCAGGCCCAGGGCACCTGACCCAAACAGCAAACTAATTTACCTGCTTGAAAAGAAAGCTAGAAATAAGAACTGAAAGGACATTGGACTTAAACGAAAAGTCTCAGAGTGTGCTTCATTCTGTTAGTTTAATGACTTAATTCTATTTCTATGGTATTGTTCCTTTTTTTTTTCCCTCTTCCTTTTCTTCTCTTTTCTTCTCACTGTAAACCATATCTTTGTATAGAGGAACAGCACACCAATAAGGTGGTTGGTTAGCTTGTATGTTAGCATCACTGTATGTTTTATATTTTTTTGTATGGGAATTGGTTCATCAGTAGCTGTGGTCTATTATTTTTATCTGTTTCAGTATAGGTCTCGCTCTCCATTTGTTGGCACACGTTTGTTTCCCCCCCTAACTCCTCTATCTCTCCACCTCCCTCTTCAACCCACTGTCAGCTCCATTCTCTTCCCTCTGCAAACCATATTTTATTTCAGGGAGTAAACCTACACCCCACTGCACAGACAGATTCCAAGGCAGTGGGAAGTGGGTTCCAGATTATCCACAAACCTGTCAGCGAATACTAGGATCTGCAGATAGATTTTGAATCACAGCTCCCCCTTAAGTAAATCTCAAAACTGCAAAAAGGACCACCCCCAACCTACAGTGCAACTCCAGAATTGAACAAAGTAAGAGGGTATACATAAAGAATAGGAGATTGAACAAACATAAGTAAAACCAATCCCTTTACCCCTGAATAACAGAATTAAAGAAGACGGTGACGTGAAGGGAAGGAAAAAGTAGGGAGGGGGAAAAACCACACAAATGAAGAAAAACCAAGAGAAGAATATAAGTCTCATACAGACCTCTGGGAGATCAGACACTGAGAAAACAGATTCTGGAACACAAACAATGAAGAGCCCCCAGAATGGCTGGTCACATGCAACAAACGAAGACAAAAGACATTAATGGAGCGAATTTAAAAAATTGAGGAGAGATAAGAGGAAAATAGGAAGGAGCTGATGTCAGAAATAACAGCAGTAAAGAATACTGTGATGGAAATGAATAACAGACAAATAAGCATGGAAAGCAGAATTAGCCAAGAAGAAAAAAGAATCTCAGAGCTCGAAGACCAAAACACAGAACTAACCCAAACTGTCAAAAGCATAGAAAAGAAGCTCAAAAAGACAGAACAAAACCTGTAAGAGATGAATGATCACTTCAAGAGACCAAACCTAAGAGTAATTAGGCTTCCTGAGACAGAGAGAGAAACAGAAGCCACACTGGAACAGACATTTCATAAAATCATTCAAGAAAACTTCCCTCATCTCATCAAGGATGAAAAAATTCAAACACAAGAGATTCAGAGAACCCCTGCAAGACAACAAATAAGAAGACCAACTCCCAGACACATAATAATTCGCCTAGACAAAGTAGCTATGAAAGGAAAAATCCTAAAGGCAGCAAGGGAAAAAGGCCAGACTACCTACCAGGGAAAACCAATTAGAATAGCAGCAGATTTATCCACAGAAACCCTTCAGGCCAGGAGAGCCTGGAGCCCTATCTTTAAAGTTCTAAAAGATAAACAATTTCAACCAAGAATAACCTACCCAGCCAAACTAAGCTTCATTAGTGAGGGAGAATTGAAATCTATACCAGACATCCAATGCCTAAGAACCTACACTACCACCAGACCACCTCTACAAGAAACACTGAAGAAAGTACTGAACACAGAAGAAAAAGAAAAAAGAACAACAGCATTCTTCACAAGAGTATAGACAAAAGATTAAAAACACACATGAACCAACTCCAAAACCCAAAGAAAGACAACAAATAAACAGGAACAACTCTGTAAGAACCTTATGACAGGGATCAACTCTTGCTTTCAATTATTAGCCTAAATGTGAACGGACTAAATGCACCACTGAAAATACATAGAATGGCAAAATGGATAAAATATCATCAGGCAACAATCTATTGCCTTCAAGAGACTCACCTCACTAGAAAGGACAGCCACAGACTCAAAGTAAGAGGATGGGAAAGAAACTTTCAGGTGAATGGAATACAAAAGAAAGGAGGAGTAGCTATCTTAATTTCAGACAAAATACCCTTCAAGCTATTAAAAATAAAAAAAGATACAGAAGGCCACTACATAATGATAAAAGGCTCAATCCATCAACAAGAAATATCTATCCTAAACATATATGCACCCAACATAGGTGCGCCAACTTTCATAAAGCAACTTCTTGGAAAACTAAAGAAAGATATTGACTCTAACACTATCATAACTGGGGACTTTAATACCCCACTCACAACCCTAGACAGATCATCAGGACAAAAAATCAGCAAGGAGATCCGGAACCTCAATGAGACTCTGGACCAAATGGACTTAATTGATACCTATAGAACACTCCATCCAAAGACCACAGAATACACATTCTACTCATCACCACATGGAACATATTCTAAGATCGACCACATAATTGGACACAAATCAAGTATAAGCAAATTTAAAAGGACTGAAATTCTGCCATGCACCTTTTCGGACCACAGTGGAATAAAAATAAACATTGAAACCAACAAAGTCCCCCCAAAACCCACAAAGACATGGACACTAAACAGCATGATGCTAAATAACTCCTGGGTCAATGACGAAATCAAAACAGGGATCAAAAGATACCTGGAAACAAATGAAAATGAAGAAACATCTTACCAAAATCTCTGGGATGCCCTGAAAGCTGTAGTAAGAGGGGAATTTATATCCCTACAAACACACATGAAGAAAATGGAACGAACAGAAATTCACAACCTAACAAGCCACCTAACAAAGCTGGAAAAGCAAGACCACAAAAATCCTAATTTCAGCAGAAGAATCCAGATCACCAAAACAAAAGCCCAAATCCAGGACATAGAAGACAAAAAGATAATACAAAAAATCAATGAAACAAAAAGCTGGTTCTTCAAAAGGGTAAACAAGATTGATGGTCCCCTAGCTAGACTGACCAAGAAAAAATGAGAAAAAAACCAAATAAGCACAATCAGAAACACAAAAGATGAAGTCACATCTGACCCTGAAGAAATACAAAAGATCATTAGAGACTACTACGTACACTTGTATGGAAACAAACTTGAAAACCATAAGGAAATGGAGGACTTTCTGACATCACACAACCTACCTAGGTTGAAACAAGAAGAAATTGATACCCTAAATAGACCAATAACAATCAAGGAAATTGACTACATAATAAGAAAACTTCCTACAAAAAAAGCCCTGGTCCAGATGGCTTTCCAGAAGAATTCTACAAGACATTCAAGGAGGAGCTGATACCAATCCTACTGAAATTTTCCAGGTGATTGAAAAAGATGGAACTCTCCCCAAATCATTTTACGAAGTCAACATCACATTGATACCCAAGCCAGGTAAAGATCCAACAAAGAAAGAGAACTACAGGCCAATATCTTTGATGAACATAGATGCTAAAATTCTCAACAAGATTCTAGCAAACCGGATTCAGCAATACATCTCAAAAATCATCCACCATTACCAAGTAGGTTTCATTCCTGGGATGCAAGGCTGGTTCAACATTCATAAAACCATAAATGTAATTAAATACATCAACAGATGTCAAAACAAAAACCACGTGATCATATCATTAGATGCAGAAAAAGCTTTTGATTAAATCCAGCACCCTTCTTGATAAAAACCCTTGAACATCTAGGCATACGGGGAACATACCTCAAAATAGTAAAAGCCATCTACAAGAAACCCACAGCCAGCATACTCCTAAAAGGACAAAAGTTGGAACCAATTCCCCTGATAACTGGAACTAGACAAGGATGCCCACTCTCTCCCCTCCAGTTCAACATAGTATTGGAAGTCCTGGCTAGAGCAATCAGAGAAGAGGAGGCAATCAGAGGTATTCAAATATGAAAAAAGGAAGTCAAGTTATCTATGCAGATGATATGATTGTGTACCTTGAAAATCAAAGAGAATCTGTTAAAGGCCTCCTTACATTGATAAAGGCCTTTGGCAAAGTCTCAGGATACAAAATAAATGTACAAAAGACAATCGCATTTCTCTACACCAATAATAAAAAACAGAAACCCAAATAAAAAACACAATTCCATTCACAATAGCCACAAAAAAAATGAAATACCTTGGCATCTTCCTAACCAGAGACGTGAAAGACCTTTACAATGAAAATTACAAAACACTGCTCAAAGAAATCAATGCTGACATGAACAAGTGGAAAAATATCCCATGCTCATGGATCGGAAGAATCAACATTGTGAAGATGTCCATCTTACCTAAGGCAATCTACAAATTCAATGCAATACCCATTAAATTACCAACAACATTCTTCTCAGACCTAGAAAAAACAACACAGGAATTCATATGGAAACACAAACGTCCAAGAATAGCCAGAACAATCCTCAGCAAAAAAAACAAAGCAGGTGGTATCACAATACCAGATTTCAAACTTTACTATAAAGCTACAATCATCAAAACAGCTTGGTATTGGTACAGGAACAGGCATATAGATCAATGGAACAGAATTGAGATTCCAGAAGCAAAACCTCAATTTCTCAACCAACTCATCTTCGACAAAGCCCCCACCACCTACCAATGGGGAGAGGAGAACCTATTCAGTAAATGGTGCTGGGAAAATTGGCTGACCACATGCAGAAGATTGAAACAGGACCCCTATCTATCCCCATGCACAAAGGTTAACTCCAAATGGATCAGAGACCTAAATGTAAAACCTCAAACCATAAGAACCTTAGAAAAGGAAGGAAATACTCTCATGGAAATCGGAACTGGCATCCAATTCCTGTACAAAACCCGAAACCCACAGGACTTAAGAGAGAAGATAGACAAATGGGACCTTATTAAACTGACAAGCTTCTGCAAAGCCAAAGAAGACCATCAAGAGAGCAGGGAGACAGCCTACAGACTGGGAAAAAGTATTTGCCAACTCTAGGTCCGACAAAGGCTTAACATCCTGGATCTACAAGGAACTGAAACGTAATG